>NW_028122297.1:0-69015 GCF_965194805.1 Balaenoptera borealis
GGTTATTAAAGGCTCAGGATCTAAATTCTACCTGTCTCTACACCCCTTCCCAGCTGTCGATTTGACCCCATTTTTGAATGCTGACCTCATTGTTCAACTTTTCTCTGCCGTCTGTATACTCACCTTGAAAACTTGTTTCTGTGATGCGTTGAGCAGACACAGGGTGGCAGACTGCAGAGGTGGAAGCTGGTGGTCGGATATTTGTGGGCTGAATCTCCTTCAGTCCCATTCCCATTTCTGGTTGCCCAGAGGCCCTACTTCCTGTGTGTGACGCCGAGCCGTAGGATTGCGGGCAGGAGCCAAGTTCTCCATACAGTAAAGACCCCAGTGTGCCTTGGTTACAGTAATATACCTGGCTTCCTTCCTGGCAGGGAAGTGACAGGCGGCTATGCCCCTGCTTTGTTCGTGGGCCTCCTGATCCAGCAGTTCCCTTGGCTCTGCCCCTGTCGTCAGCTGCCCCTAGGATAACTCTGAGCCCTAGCCACTTCTCTGGTAGATTTCCCTATTCCCCCACTACAGTCACACCTGAATAAGGCAACTCAGACCTTTCAGAGATGTGTCCTGAACCTCTTGTTTTCTGAAATACCTATCTGGTGGTTGTGAGACTTAAGGCCAGCGTCCCCGAGAGACTTTTTCTATTTCTCCTAGTAAACCTAGACTCATCTTCTGTCACCTTCAACTCTACTCCAATTGTGTTCTTTCAACCCAGACCTCTGACCCTGCTTTTTACTTCTGCCATTTCATCCTCGCTCCTGCTTCCTTTCCTAAATCCATACGTCTCTTTTGGCCTTCCTAGCCCTGGGCCAAGTTCCTTCCTCTTTGCTCAGTTTTTACCCCTTTCCTTCATTCTCCCATCCAACTTTCAGTCCTTCCTTTCTCACGCCCCAGTTAGCAGCATCTGAAAATTCGAAAGGTTTGTTACTCGTCTATTAATTGTATTCCATTTACTTATTCAGTTCTATACCTGTCTTACCTGTGTATGGAAGAACAGCTGGTAGCCAAGGTGGCACCAAGAATCCTAGCAGCTCTCACTTGACGTATCCGTAGTAGTCGGCAATTTCCATTTCGTTTTCCCTCTCGGTGAAAAATTGCAGCTTGCCCGAAGAGGTGTATCTGGCAGCATTCTCCCGTTGTTGTTGAGCCCGCCTCTTCATGGCCTCTCGCTCTGGCCTCTGCTCTTGTTCGATGGGCTTTGACATGACTGGCTCAGGCACGTTGGGTTCCCTCCATGGAACTCGTTGCTTGCTGAAGTCTTGGAGTAGAAAGTGGGTTTGGAGCTTGGGTGGGGACTGGCGCTTATTCACAGCAGGGGGAACAGGCTCCCGCTGGAGAGGAGCGCCAGATGAAGTTTTGGAGGGTGCAGGCCTAGGAGCAGCAGACTGAGGGACACGAGGCTGGGTATGGTTGGGCCAAGCCGGTTGGGTTGGGTTGGTCACAGTTGGCTGAGCTGGTTTGGCGGGGCCTGGCAAAGAGGCAGGAGCTGGCTGGGATGAATTGGCTGCAGCAGGTTGAGCTGAGTCAGTAGAACCAGGCTGGGCACGGTAAGCCCCAGCAGGCCGATGTGAGGCCAGAGACTGTGGCCTCCGAGGAGCGGGTCGAGCTTGAGGCTTGTCCCAGGCAGAAAAAGGCAGAGGTATCAACTTGACCTTCCCAGGAGGAGGCCGCTCATACTGGGCTGGAGACGGACACTCTGTTTCAGCACTGCTGTCTGGTTTCTGGGCTTGGACTTGCGTTTTCTCAGGACCCTTCCCCTCACGTGGGGTATGCCGCCATGGCTGGATAGCTGGGGGTGGCTGGGGGTCTTTGGGGTTGCTTGACTTTCCCAAGAGCCGACAGGAAGAGCGCCCAGTTTTCGTCTCATTCTTCTTCCCCAGCGCATGAAGAACCTTCACAGACTCCAGCATGCGCACGCCAAGGGAGGTTCGAGGCTTTTGAAAGCTCTGTTGGAGAAGCTCAGTTTGGTGTTCCTTTCGCTTCGTGTGGGGGATTGCTGGCTTCTCTTCTGCCTTGACTTTGTTCCCTGACTGCTTGTTCTCCTCAGCCTTGTTTCTCCCTCTGGTCCTTTTGGTCTTTTCCTGCCCGTGGCTCTTAGTTTTGCTGATCTTTCTGGATGCAGCTTTCTGAGGTTTGCCTTGAGAGTGCTTGGCCGTGTTCACAGGAGCCCTGTCACTGACTGCAGCGTGGCATATAACCACTTCTCCCCCTAACAGGCACTCTGGATTCTTTGGCTGGATTTTGGCCTTGGGAGCGCCACTGATAGGCTCAGAGGCTTTCTGTTTGTTCTTCCTGGGTTGATCAGAGGGAACCTTTATGACACTTGGCTTTTCCTGCACCTGATTCACCTTAATGGCTCTGGTGTCTTTAGCTTTGATCACGTTGGGACCTTGGGATTGATCAAGATCTTTCAAAGGATTAAAGAGCTGGGGAAGGTGAATATCCTCCGCCAGTGTAGTAATGTCTGCAAGACCACTGCTAGGTTCAATCCCATTTTCAAGTGTCCCTAGGTCCTGACGACTCCGGCTGTTCTCTCCCAGATCAGCATTTTCAGAACCAGGCTGCTCCTCTTGGCTGAGGGGATCGGTGCAGGCCAGCGGCTGGTGAATATCAGGGATTCCTAAAGGGAGTAGTGGAGGATCTTGGTTCTCTGTTGGGATCTGGTAGGCATCCAGAGGCTTTGAAAGCTTGGTTTTGATATCATCCACGTGCTTACTCTCTATTTGTCCCTGGCTTGGAGCTGGAGGCAGGGCCAGGAGACGCCTGGCACTCTGGACTGGAGCTGTCACTGAAATGTCCCCAAGTTCAGATGGTGGGTTACTCTCAAGTATGTGGCTGTTTCTGCTACTGCAGGACTTGGGGAGTTCTTGACTTTGTGTCACACAAAACGTCTGGCTTGGAGGTTGCAATCCCAGGGAATTTTTCATCACCAGGGGGGAGGTCTCCATCCCTACAAAGGGATCAAGGGAGAAGTCAGTCCCTGGTAAGTGAGATGCTCCCCCTAAACACCAACACAGCAGTCATGTACCTTTCAAGGGGTTCAGGGGCAAGATGGGCAAGGCATTTCTACTAACTCTTCTTAAGGATCACGGACAGTGCCCTATGCTACGAGGTAAGCGGTGACTGTTGTAATTCTTACTGGTGAGCCTTTCCTGTCACTGATTCTCGGCTCGCTTTGTATTTCATAGGACTGTTATAAGTCCAATACAAAATGAGTCTTATTTTTAAAAACCTGAAATGTTTTACAAAGCCTAGCATTCTCATATAGGGTCCTTTCCATTCTCCCCACTTTCCCGAGAGGCCAAGAACACGTCACACCATGAACTAGGAGAGGGGGTAGAGCCCTTGCTGATGAAACACATCAACAAAGACAGAGTCTTAGCCTGCTTGCTCTCTGGACAGGATCTCGGACCACAAGGTCTTCAATCCTGGTATAAATGAAGGAAGTGAGGACAGTTCAACTGGCACTCACATAACAAGAGTTCTGAAACACCTTCCGAAGAGACTATAGCAGTAGATGAGGGAAGGGAGTGCTACAGTGTGGCAGTACAGGGGGAACGATCGGCTACAGCAGTGAAAAGTGTGGTACCGATTGGTGTGCTCTCGGCGTTCTTGTACATGTAGCATAGATGACCTCTACAGTGGCCCTCCCACCTTCCCACCTGCATTAGGTGTTCTTTTTTTTGTAATTTATGTTTATGTATTTATTTACTGTTTGAACTTATTTATTCTACGTATTTATGTTTTTGGCTGCACTGGGTCTCTCATTGCTGTGCACGGGCTTTCTCTAGTTGGCGGCTAGCGGGGGCTACTCTCGGTTGCGGTGTGCGGGCTTCTCATCGCGGTGGCTTCTCTTGTTGCGGAGCATGGGCTGTAGGCACGTGGGCTTCGGTAGTTGAGGCTCACGGGCTCTAGAATGCAGGCTCCGTCGTTGTGGCACATGCGCTTAGTTGCTGCACGGCATGTGGGATCTTCGCAGACCAGGGCTCGAACCCGTGTCCCCCGCATTGCATTGGCAGGCGGATTCTTAACCACGGCGCCACCAGGGAAGCCCTAGGTGTTCTCATATAGAGTCTAAAAACAGAGGGCACTGAGCGAAGGTAGTGGTTATTAAAGGCTCAGGATCTAAATTCTACCTGCCTCTACACCCCTTCCCAGCTGTCGATTTGACCCCATTTTTGAATGCCGACCTCATTCTTCAACTTTCTCTGCCGTTTGTGTACTCACCTTGAAAACTTGTTTCTGTGATGCGTTGAGCAGACACAGGGTGGCAGATTGCAGAGGTGGAAGCTGGTGGTCGGATATTTGTGGGCTGAATCTCCTTCAGTCCCATTCCCATTTCTGGTTGCACAGAGGCCCTACTTCCTGTGTATGACACAGAGCCATAGGATTGCGGGCAGGAGCCAAGTTCTCCATACAGTAAAGACCCCAGTGTGCCTTGGTTATAGTAATATACCTGGCTTCCTTCCTGGTAGGTAAGTGACAGGTGGCTCTGCCCCTGATTTGGAATCTGACATGGTGTTCCCTGAGCAAGGCTGGCAGAAAGCGATGGATGTAGAGGGACCATGTTATTGGCGTCTGAAGTTTTATCATACTGGGCTGCCAGAAACATGGAGGAAGCAGCTGTATGCCGGTCAGTGAGTGCCAGAGTAAAGTCTCCGAGTGAAGAAGAATTCTTTTCAGTGCTTGCTGTGATGTCCCACTCAAGAACACCTGGATAGGAAGCAGCTGAAGTGGAGATCTGGCTGTGGTCCGTAACTCCAGGTAACATAGTCGTGCTAGAATGTTGGTAAAGGTAGGCACTACCCATGAGTGTCTGGAAAGGGGTACCAGTAGCCGATGCCGAACTGACGGCAGGGGCAGAGACTCTGGAGAAGTTGCAGACACTTCGTGTTAGGGAAGTTGCATTGCTCACCACAGGAGGAGAATGCTGCAGAGAATCTAGAGTTCCAAGTAGAGATGGATGTTGGAAATTTTCTGTAAGAACAAGAGGGTCATGAAAAACTCAGGGAGGTTGAGAAATTCTCACTACGTTTGAGGAACGGCATCATCTGAAGGTTCTTGCTATCAGGACACCTCTACTATCACTACTTCCTGAGAAACCCAAAATCAGACAGTTGATGATGGCTGTAAGGACTGAGCAGTTTTCCACTCTTCTCTATTAACTGCCTGTGCTCCCATCTTGGGCACAGACGGGCAGAAGAGCCAAGTGGTGTGGTTCAGAGATTGTTCTCTAGGCTGGAAGCAACCTTCTCCCTGCCCTGTCTTTCCCTTCAGCCTGCACTCGTATTGACTTCTATGCTATTTCCTAGACTGGAAGCATTTTAGAACTAGGAGGCCCTTAGAGAACTTCGATGTTCTCAGTCTCATTTCGTGAGTAAGGAAACTGAGGCTCAGAGAGGTCGGGTTGACTTGTTCAAGTTCTCTCATTATGTTAGTATCATTACCAGGTTTCAGAACCTAAGTATCCTGACTTCCTTGCCAGGACTCCACTCTGAGCATGATACTGCCAGAAAGCAGGAGAAATAGAACTTATAATATAGGCATTTTTTTTGTCCATTAGAAAACAGTACGGCTATTACCATTGTCGTCTTCAGTGTCTCCCTTTGCTTGTGCAGTTCCCACGCTATTACCTAGAGGTGACGTACAGCTCAGTCCAACTGGTGAATTGAAAGAGTCATTTTTGCCCTCTTCAAGCCCGGTTTCTCATCCTACCTCAAAATGATTACCCGAAAGTGGATTTCTTAAGTGCTTTTGGAAAGGGAAAAGTTATCTGATTACTTCAGATTCCTCACCTGTAAAGTGGTTATAACACCACCACCAATAATAATAGCAGTAATAATTAATAGATGAATAAGCTGATCTGTTGCGTATGATTTATATGGAGGAAGATACAATAAGTTCTAGAAAGACAAAGAAAAATCATGACAAGCATATTACGTTAACGAAAAAGAAATCCATAGATATTAATGAAAACTGGGGTATGTGGCAAGTATCGAAGCCTAATGAATTTACTAACAAATGGCATTCTGTACCATCCATGCAATATTATGAAAGTGAATTTTGCCCACTCTATTTTAGTGAATACTATTAACCAGAAGACACGATGGAGGTGATAGAGGTGAATGAATTCCTAGCCAATGCATACAGACAGAGAAGGTATGTCAGTAAAAAATGCATAACAAGCAACAGAATGCAATAAATGTGCATGTATAGGTAGCCACAACACATATAGACAAGTATTTCAATGAAAACCGGTACGAAGCAGACAGCAAAATAATAAGTGTAAAAGAGTTTCATTATTGTGCTCCTTCATATTTTTACCCAGCAAGTAAGAGGTATTAAGCCTAGGAGAAATATATATTTCAATGAATATAGCTTATATAATAAGCAGAAAGGAAGCTTAAAATGTATCAGGAAGGTTTTTGGATTTATCCTAGAACTTAGATTAGAATCATCTTCAGCATCCAAGAAGATGGCATCCCAAAACCTCAAAAAACCATCATGCCTAGAATCCAATTAAAAAAGATTTTCAAATGTAAGAAAATCCACAGGACTCCACAATATGGTTTTCGATAAACGTGGATGTTTGTTTGTTTTGTTTCTTTGGCCGCGCCGCGTGGCCCTGGCCGTGAAAGCACCGAGTCCTAAGCACTGGACCGCCAGGGAATTCCCTAAGTGGGGGGAATTAGAGATGTGGGGCTTGACTTTTTCTTCTTCTTCTTCTTCTTCGGTAGCTAAGCTCTACAAGCGAACGATGGCTGTTGATCAATGTGCTCTCTGTGTTAGGAAGGAAATAACTGTAAAAATGAAAAGCAGCCTTGCCTTAGAACCTACATATCACACCAAGGAAAATAGTCCTTCTGATTCAATTTAGAAGATATCACTTAAAATGTTGAATTGGTGAAATGTCTACCTAGTTTAAAAATTAGAAAGAATAAAACACTGAAAAGCAGCCCCCTAGATAACCACTGTGGTTGCTTGTTTATAGGAGGCATCATTTCTAAAACGTATTTCTAAAATGTTTATATTCAAAACTGTCAAGTGGCCAACTGTATTCAGAGAGGCAATAAAAGAAAGAAAACGGAGTATGACTTTTCTGATAAGCTGCCTTTCCCGGTGATCCCCTGTTCTGGCCTTACTTTCCTTCTTAGTCTGTTAATGTAAGGGTTTGCTACCATCAACTTGGTTTTGCCCTGCTCTGAGCAGGTTTCCCTCTGTGCTGTTTCTGCTTTAATTGAAAATCTTTGGTTCCCATCAGCATTCCATTGCAAACTCCGTTTTTCTTGAGAGCTCCTCTATGCTTTCCCTCTTCATTCTTACATTTTCTCCCATCTCTTGGTGCCTGTTGGCCTGTGCTAATGAAAACCGTCCTAAACTTCCTTACGCTCGACTCTGTGCCTCCCTGTAGAGCCCAGTACTCTCCATCCTCTCTCCCTATTCTCTCTTTTCAACTAGTCGAAATCCTAGTGGAGGGAGACCATTAGAGATGAAACATCTTGGTATATATTGCTAGTTTTCTATGTCCCCTGGCTTTTCTGTGTTTCTGTTGAAACACTCTTGAGAAGTGTCTGATTTCGTTTTCTACATGGGTACCCTTTAAGGCTCAATACTGGAAAAGAAGGGGATCAGAGTGATCAACCCAATGTGGTATCCTAACGTAACAGTTAAGGAAAGCAACAGGCTTTGTGAGACAGCCAGTGATTTGTCCAAAGTCACACAGATAGTAAACGTCAAAGTCAAAAGTGAAATTAGGTCTCCAGACTTGTAGTTCAATACTTTCCCTCATTATTCCATGCTATTTTGAATCTCCTACTCAATTTAGGGGCAAAAGAAATCGAACGCAAAACTTTCCAAAGTTTCTTTTCTTACCTGACATGGTCAGAGAAGAGGAAGCATCCACTGCAGGTACAAGGGATGAGGAGACAACACTAGAGGATGTCTGAGTGGCTGCAGCTGAACGGCGCACGTGTCCAGTACAGAGGTCACTGGTTACTGGTCCAAACAGCTCCACGGAAACCCCAAGGCTCTACCAAGTGGTAGTAGGTTTGGGAGGAGAGTGATGTCACAAAGCAGGCAGTTGAAAGGTATGAGAGAGCCAATAGGGAGGTCCGATCCCCAACAGGAAGGCGGGCTTGGGTGAAGAGAGTGTAGGAGAGCTAAAACAACACCTGAGTTTCTGAGCTTTGGGGAGGAGGAAATCCTAGAAGACAGATTTACCTCCCCCAGGCTCTTCCATTAGGGAAATCATTGCAACATTTCTTACAGACGTTCATTAATACACTGAACTAAGAGTTACTTATATTCTACAGAGTATTCTATTTTATGTATCATATACTTAGAGCTATATAGATCTTATTTAATTAATAATCCTTAGGAAGGAAAGAGCCATCTAGTTTGAACTATTACAGTTGTTCTGAAATCAGATGTGTCTAATGAGTGAACTGATAGCAGCTTTTAAGGAGCCAAAGTAGGGATTAAGAAGCTCTCTTTGTAACTTGGTTCAAGAGTAGGGTGAAGTTTCTTGAGTGTACCTTGTGGAGAATGTTGTGGTCCAAGGCTCTTCTCTTTTAGTTTCTTCTCCTTGACTCCTACCTTCCTTGGGCTGGGCTAGGCTGGGGGCCAGGTTGGACTTGCGACTTAACATTTCTCTTCCGCTTTCTCTTTTTTTTTTTTCTTCCATTATGGGCATTGCTTCGAGGACAAGCCTTGATCTTGCATTGGACGTTACTTCCTGTCACCTTCCAGCAGCAGGAGTCTTCTTTTCAGTGCTTGATGCTTCACGAAATAGACTCTGCCCGTTGGCAGCAAATACCAGAGAGCTAGGAGACAGAGCTGGTTGCAGACCTTTCCTCTTCCAGCCTTTGGTTGCAATTGTTTGGCCCATAATTTGCTAGCTCTAGTTCCTTGGGCCACACAGGTATCCTGCCATCTCCAGCTCTTGTTATATGTGAGAGACATTCTGAACACTGTCCCTTTTTCTTTGCACAGAAGTATATACAGTGTGGCAGTTACTGTAATCTCCTCCGCCTTGCAAACAGCCACTCTAGAATCTTGGACCTCTAGGACTCTCTGTCTTGCATGCTTGGGGGCAAGGCCAAGCAAAATGAAGAGGAGAATAATTAGAGAAAGAGGAGGACGTTGGTGGAGAATTGGGAGCAGGTAAGGTGAAAGGGCACAGGAGAAAAGAGATGCATGTAGACTTTTTGGTTTCTGTGGGAAACAGGTTGACACACTTGGGCCTCATTTGGTATTAACAGAACAGAGAGTTAAAGATCTAAGTAGCTAGATAGTGTGCAGCAACTGCCATGAAGTCTGTACACTGAAGAGAACAGTCTCACATCTAGTTTTCATTTTGTTTTATGTCATAGTACCTTATTTATAGCATTCACTGGTGTGTTTGTAGAATACAGATGTTTTCAAATGCTCTGGTTTTGTCTACATGGTTATCTCCTTGTCCTGTTTGTAAGGAATCCAACATTGTAAGACATATTGCATGTTTTTCTCTTGACGATTGTTGACCTTGAAGCGTCATGAACTAACTTGAGCTGTTGGATTCTGTGGAGAAACGTTCAAAAGGGTCTGTGAAAAAGGCACTGTGGTGAGTCGCATTATGCACCCGAGCGTAAGGAGCAAGATATCTGCCACCAGCCCAGCTTGGCCTGGATTGCCTCTGTTTTAGTTCCCCTGGTTAGTGCTTTTCTCCCTAACCACTCTTGTGACTGTGATAATGTGAGTAAGGGCGGAGTTGCTAATGATCTATGTGTGAGGTAAGCTGGTTTGAGGGAGGAAATCTATGGACCTAGTCATTTTCCTTGGTGGTAAGCTTTCAGGGGTGCAGAGATGGATCTTCCTGGGGCCTTTTCTGGTCCCAGGAAGATATCGCATAGATGGGACCTCCCAAGACACACATTGAATCTTTAGGCCTGTTTTTCCTATTATGAGGTACGAACGAGTTTCTTCACTGATGGGGATGATGCTTATCTGAGAAGAAATTGTGAAAGGTGGTGTAGTGTAGAGGTGTGGCTTAAGCTTTTAAGTTTTCCTCCAGGTTTTTCCCCTAAGCTTCCTACTTCGGACGGCCTACTTACATGATACTAGTAGGTGATGTCCGGCTAACAGCTTCCTAAATATACCTGCAAGCCAGATCAGTGTCTCTTTTCTCTGTATTCCCATGGAAATCAAGAGTCCCGCCGAATTTTCCATCGAAACAGTTGATTTGTGTTGTCTCTAGGAATTCTAAAGGGCGTACCGTTGCTTCCTAACCGGTGTCATTTGGGAGATCCGCCTCTGTACGTTCAAATGATTAATTTTGAGACTTTGCTCATGTGTGCAGTAAACCCTTGAATTCCCTAAGACCTTCCTTTCCTCCATCTCCTACCCCATTAAGCCCGCTTCAGTTCATCTCCTGAATTTCTTTGGAATCTGTCAGCCAGCTCTTCCTCAACTTCCTAATACTGAACTTGCCTGTCTGTTGCGATTAGGTCCTAACTGGTGTCCATATATCTTGTTTCCTTCCAATCCACTCTTCACACAAGAAACCTTCAAAGCAAGTTGGAACGTTGCTCATAAACATCGCTCACAAGCATTGTTTTGAGAATAGAAAACACACTGTTGGCCTTTAAGACTCTGCGTGGTCTAGAATCCTCTCTGCTTCTCTAGCCCCATCTTGTGCCACTTTTGCCCTCACTTTCTATGCTTCAGATACACTGAATTAACCTTAGTTCTCACTCATCTGACAGAAGTCAGTTCAGATACTATTTTTCACTGTGATTCCTAGCATTAAGGAATTTGATTATCAGGTTTTGTATGAGGACTATTTCATCAGGGGTACAGAAGTTCTGGCCATCTCTGGTTTTGGATATCCCTTATTTGTTGAGACCTTTGCGTTGTTTGGTTGCCTTTTGTCTGTTTTCCAGATGGGAAAACAGGAACAAGGGAAGTATAGGTTATTACTAGGTGGGGTTGAACAAGTGGAGCAGCAAACTGCAAAGCAGAAAGAAGAGGGACGTACTATAGAGGGATATGACTTCCATTCTCAAGGCGCCTGCATCCTGTGCAGGGAGACAGCCTAACATAAAATGTGCCTAACAACAAATATATTGACTTCTTACTAAAAATCTCCAGTTCATAGAACCGAGGGGTTTGTACCTTCTCCTTTAAAAGTGATAGTCCTGGGACTTCCCCGGTGGTCCCGTGGTGAAGACTCTGCGCTTCCAATGCAGCAGGCGTGGGTTCAATCCCTGGTTGGGGAGCTAAGATCCCACATGCTGCGCAGCCAAAGAAATTTTTTTCGAACGTTATACTCCTGTATTGTTGGCTTTAGTGGTTTAGATTTTGTTTTACTGTTAAGAAGATTTCAGTTTATTTACCGGGAACAAACAACACATAATGTAAAAATAGTTTCCCAGAAACGATTTCCATCATTCTCTTCTTCCCTTTCTCCCGCAGACTGGTGTTTCACCTTGACAAGTTCTCTGTCATTCCATAGGAAAGCTGTCTGGCTTGGAGGTTGCAATCCCAGGGAATTTTTCATCAGCGGGGAAGTCTCCATCACTACAGAGGAATCAAGGGAGAAGTCAGTCCCTGGTAAGTGAGATGCTCCCCCTAAACACCAACACAGCAGTCGTGTACCTTTCAAGGGGTTCAGGGGCAAGATGGGCAAGGCATTTCTACTAACTCTTCTTAAGGATCACGGACAGTGCCCTATGCTACGAGGTAAGCGGTGACTGTTGTAGTTCTTACTGGTGATCCTTTCCTGTCACTGATTCTCGGCCTTCTTTGTATTTCATAGGACTGTTGTCAGTCCAATACAAAATGAGTCTTATTTTTAAAAACCTGAAATGTTTTACAGAGCCTAGCATTCTCATATAGGGTCCTTTCCATTCTCCCCACTTTCCCGAGAGGCCAAGAACACTTCACACCATGAACTAGGAGAGGGGGTAGAGCCCTTTCTGATGAAATACATCAACAAAGACAGAGTCTTAGCCTGCTTGCTCTCTGGACAGGATCTCGGACCACAAGGTCTTCAATCCTGGTATAAATGAAGGAAGTGAGGACAGTTCAACTGGCACTCTGATAACAAGAGTTCGGAAACACCTTCCGAAGAGACTATAGCAGTAGATGAGGGAAGGGAGTGCTACAGTGTGGCAGTACAGGGGGAACGATCGGCTACAGCAGTGAAAAGTGTGGTACCGATTGGTGTGCTCTCGGGGTTCTTGTACATGTAGCATAGATGACCTCTACGGTGGCCCTCCCACCTTCCCACCTGCATTAGGTGTTCTTTTTTTTTGTAATTTATGTTTATGTATTTATTTACTGTTTGAACTTATTTATTCTACGTATTTATGTTTTTGGCTGCACTGGGTCTCTCATTGCTGTGCACGGGCTTTCTCTAGTTGGCGGCTAGCGGGGGCTACTCTCGGTTGCGGTGTGCGGGCATCTCATCGCGGTGGCTTCTCTTGTTGCGGAGCATGGGCTGTAGGCACGTGGGCTTCGGTAGTTGAGGCTCACGGGCTCTAGAATGCAGGCTCCGTCGTCGTGGCACATGCGCTTAGTTGCTGCACGGCATGTGGGATCTTCGCAGACCAGGGCTCGAACCCGTGTCCCCTGCATTGGCAGGCGCCACCAGGGAAGCCCTAGGTGTTCTCATATAGAGTCTAAAAACAGAGAGCACTGAGAGAAGGTAGTGGTTATTAAAGGCTCAGGATCTAAATTCTACCTGTCTCTACACCCCTTCCCAGCTGTCGATTTGACCCCATTTTTGAATGCCGACCTCATTGTTCAACTTTTCTCTGCCGTCTGTATACTCACCTTGAAAACTTGTTTCTGTGATGCGTTGAGCAGACACAGGGTGGCAGACTGCAGAGGTGGAAGCTGGTGGTCGGATATTTGTGGGCTGAATCTCCTTCAGTCCCATTCCCATTTCTGGTTGCCCAGAGGCCCTACTTCCTGTGTGTGACGCCGAGCCGTAGGATTGCGGGCAGGAGCCAAGTTCTCCATACAGTAAAGACCCCAGTGTGCCTTGGTTACAGTAATATACCTGGCTTCCTTCCTGGCAGGGAAGTGACAGGCGGCTATGCCCCTGCTTTGTTCGTGGGCCTCCTGATCCAGCAGTTCCCTTGGCTCTGCCCCTGTCGTCAGCTGCCCCTAGGATAACTCTGAGCCCTAGCCACTTCTCTGGTAGATTTCCCTATTCCCCCACTACAGTCACACCTGAATAAGGCAACTCAGACCTTTCAGAGATGTGTCCTGAACCTCTTGTTTTCTGAAATACCTATCTGGTGGTTGTGAGACTTAAGGCCAGCGTCCCCGAGAGACTTTTTCTATTTCTCCTAGTAAACCTAGACTCATCTTCTGTCACCTTCAACTCTACTCCAATTGTGTTCTTTCAACCCAGACCTCTGACCCTGCTTTTTACTTCTGCCATTTCATCCTCGCTCCTGCTTCCTTTCCTAAATCCATACGTCTCTTTTGGCCTTCCTAGCCCTGGGCCAAGTTCCTTCCTCTTTGCTCAGTTTTTACCCCTTTCCTTCATTCTCCCATCCAACTTTCAGTCCTTCCTTTCTCACGCCCCAGTTAGCAGCATCTGAAAATTCGAAAGGTTTGTTACTCGTCTATTAATTGTATTCCATTTACTTATTCAGTTCTATACCTGTCTTACCTGTGTATGGAAGAACAGCTGGTAGCCAAGGTGGCACCAAGAATCCTAGCAGCTCTCACTTGACGTATCCGTAGTAGTCGGCAATTTCCATTTCGTTTTCCCTCTCGGTGAAAAATTGCAGCTTGCCCGAAGAGGTGTATCTGGCAGCATTCTCCCGTTGTTGTTGAGCCCGCCTCTTCATGGCCTCTCGCTCTGGCCTCTGCTCTTGTTCGATGGGCTTTGACATGACTGGCTCAGGCACGTTGGGTTCCCTCCATGGAACTCGTTGCTTGCTGAAGTCTTGGAGTAGAAAGTGGGTTTGGAGCTTGGGTGGGGACTGGCGCTTATTCACAGCAGGGGGAACAGGCTCCCGCTGGAGAGGAGCGCCAGATGAAGTTTTGGAGGGTGCAGGCCTAGGAGCAGCAGACTGAGGGACACGAGGCTGGGTATGGTTGGGCCAAGCCGGTTGGGTTGGGTTGGTCACAGTTGGCTGAGCTGGTTTGGCGGGGCCTGGCAAAGAGGCAGGAGCTGGCTGGGATGAATTGGCTGCAGCAGGTTGAGCTGAGTCAGTAGAACCAGGCTGGGCACGGTAAGCCCCAGCAGGCCGATGTGAGGCCAGAGACTGTGGCCTCCGAGGAGCGGGTCGAGCTTGAGGCTTGTCCCAGGCAGAAAAAGGCAGAGGTATCAACTTGACCTTCCCAGGAGGAGGCCGCTCATACTGGGCTGGAGATGGACACTCTGTTTCAGCACTGCTGTCTGGTTTCTGGGCTTGGACTTGCGTTTTCTCAGGACCCTTCCCCTCACGTGGGGTATGCCGCCATGGCTGGATAGCTGGGGGTGGCTGGGGGTCTTTGGGGTTGCTTGACTTTCCCAAGAGCCGACAGGAAGAGAGCCCAGTTTTCGTCTCATTCTTCTTCCCCAGCGCATGAAGAACCTTCACAGACTCCAGCATGCGCACGCCAAGGGAGGTTCGAGGCTTTTGAAAGCTCTGTTGGAGAAGCTCAGTTTGGTGTTCCTTTCGCTTCGTGTGGGGGATTGCTGGCTTCTCTTCTGCCTTGACTTTGTTCCCTGACTGCTTGTTCTCCTCAGCCTTGTTTCTCCCTCTGGTCCTTTTGGTCTTTTCCTGCCCGTGGCTCTTAGTTTTGCTGATCTTTCTGGATGCAGCTTTCTGAGGTTTGCCTTGAGAGTGCTTGGCCGTGTTCACAGGAGCCCTGTCACTGACTGCAGCGTGGCATGTAACCACTTCTCCCCCTAACGGGCACTCTGGATTCTTTGGCTGGATTTTGGCCTTGGGAGCGCCACTGATAGGCTCAGAGGCTTTCTGTTTGTTCTTCCTGGGTTGATCAGAGGGAACCTTTATGACACTTGGCTTTTCCTGCACCTGATTCACCTTAATGGCTCTGGTGTCTTTAGCTTTGATCACGTTGGGACCTTGGGATTGATCAAGATCTTTCAAAGGATTAAAGAGCTGGGGAAGGTGAATATCCTCCGCCAGTGTAGTAATGTCTGCAAGACCACTGCTAGGTTCAATCCCATTTTCAAGTGTCCCTAGGTCCTGACGACTCCGGCTGTTCTCTCCCAGATCAGCATTTTCAGAACCAGGCTGCTCCTCTTGGCTGAGGGGATCGGTGCAGGCCAGCGGCTGGTGAATATCAGGGATTCCTAAAGGGAGTAGTGGAGGATCTTGGTTCTCTGTTGGGATCTGGTAGGCATCCAGAGGCTTTGAAAGCTTGGTTTTGATATCATCCACGTGCTTACTCTCTATTTGTCCCTGGCTTGGAGCTGGAGGCAGGGCCAGGAGACGCCTGGCACTCTGGACTGGAGCTGTCACTGAAATGTCCCCAAGTTCAGATGGTGGGTTACTCTCAAGTATGTGGCTGTTTCTGCTACTGCAGGACTTGGGGAGTTCTTGACTTTGTGTCACACAAAACGTCTGGCTTGGAGGTTGCAATCCCAGGGAATTTTTCATCACCAGGGGGGAGGTCTCCATCCCTACAAAGGGATCAAGGGAGAAGTCAGTCCCTGGTAAGTGAGATGCTCCCCCTAAACACCAACACAGCAGTCGTGTACCTTTCAAGGGGTTCAGGGGCAAGCTGGGCAAGGCATTTCTACTAACTCTTCTTAAGGATCACGGACAGTGCCCTATGCTACGAGGTAAGCGGTGACTGTTGTAATTCTTACTGGTGAGCCTTTCCTGTCGCTGATTCTCGGCTCGCTTTGTATTTCATAGGACTGTTTATAAGTCCAATACAAAATGAGTCTTATTTTTAAAAACCTGAAATGTTTTACAAAGCCTAGCATTCTCATATAGGGTCCTTTCCATTCTCCCCACTTTCCCGAGAGGCCAAGAACACGTCACACCATGAACTAGGAGAGGGGGTAGAGCCCTTGCTGATGAAATACATCAACAAAGACAGAGTCTTAGCCTGCTTGCTCTCTGGACAGGATCTCGGACCACAAGGTCTTCAATCCTGGTATAAATGAAGGAAGTGAGGACAGTTCAACTGGCACTCTCATAACAAGAGTTCTGAAACACCTTCCGAAGAGACTATAGCAGTAGATGAGGGAAGGGAGTGCTACAGTGTGGCAGTACAGGGGGAACGATCGGCTACAGCAGTGAAAAGTGTGGTACCGATTGGTGTGCTCTCGGGGTTCTTGTACATGTAGCATAGATGACCTCTACAGTGGCCCTCCCACCTTCCCACCTGCATTAGGTGTTCTTTTTTTTGTAATTTATGTTTATGTATTTATTTACTGTTTGAACTTATTTATTCTACGTATTTATTTTTTTGGCTGCACTGGGTCTCTCATTGCTGTGCACGGGCTTTCTCTAGTTGGCGGCTAGCGGGGGCTACTCTTGGTTGCGGTGTGCGGGCTTCTCATCGCGGTGGCTTCTCTTTGTTGCGGAGCATGGGCTGTAGGCACGTGGGCTTCGGTAGTTGAGGCTCACGGGCTCTAGAATGCAGGCTCCGTCGTTGTGGCACATGCGCTTAGTTGCTGCACGGCATGTGGGATCTTCGCAGACCAGGGCTCGAACCCGTGTCCCCCGCATTGCATTGGCAGGCGGATTCTTAACCACGGCGCCACCAGGGAAGCCCTAGGTGTTCTCATAGAGAGTCTAAAAACAGAGGGCACTGAGCGAAGGTAGTGGTTATTAAAGGCTCAGGATCTAAATTCTACCTGCCTGTACACCCCTTCCCAGCTGTCGATTTGACCCCATTTTTGAGTGCCGACCTCATTCTTCAACTTTCTCTGGCGTTTGTTATACTCACCTTGAAAACTTGTTTCTGTGATGCGTTGAGCAGACACAGGGTGGCAGACTGCAGAGGTGGAAGCTGGTGGTCGGATATTTGTGGGCTGAATCTCCTTCAGTCCCATTCCCATTTCTGGTTGCCCAGAGGCCCGACTTCCTGTGTATGACGCCGAGCCGTAGGATTGCGGGCAGGAGCCAAGTTCTCCATACAGTAAAGACCCCAGTGTGCCTTGGTTATAGTAATATACCTGGCTTCCTTCCTGGCAGGGAAGTGGCAGGCGGCTCTGCCCCTGATTTGGAATCTGAGATGGTGTTCCCTGAGCAAGGCTGGCAGAAAGCGATGGATGTAGAGGGACCATGTTCTTGGCGTCTGAAGTTTTATCATACTGGGCTGCCAGAAACATGGAGGAGGCAGCTGTGTGGCGGTCAGTGAGTGCCAGAGTAAAGTCTCCGAGTGAAGAAGAATTCTTTTCAGTGCTTGCTGTGATGTCCCACTCAAGAACACCTGGATAGGAAGCAGCTGAAGTGGAGATCTGGCTGTGGTCAGTAACTCCAGATAACATAGTCGTGCTAGAATGTTGGTAAAGGTAGGCACTACCCATGAGTGTCTGGAAAGGGGTACCGGTAGCCGATGCCGAACTGACGGCAGGGGCAGAGACTCTGGAGAAGTTGCAGACACTTCGTGTTAGGGAAGTTGCATTGCTCACCACAGGAGGAGAATGCTGCAGAGAATTTAGAGTTCCAAGTAGAGATGGATGTTGGAAATTTTCTGTAAGAACAAGAGGGTCATGAAAAACTCAGGGAGGTTGAGAAATTCTCACTACGTTTGAGGAACGGCATCATCTGAAGGTTCTTGCTATCAGGACACCTCTACTATCACTACTTCCTGAGAAACCCAAAATCAGACAGTTAATGATGGCTGTAAGGACTGAGCAGTTTTCCACTCTTCTCTATTAACTGCCTGTGCTCCCATCTTGGGCACAGACGGGCAGAAGAGCCAAGTGGTGTGGTTCAGAGATTGTTCTCTAGGCTGGAAGCAACCTTCTCCCTGCCCTGTCTTTCCCTTCAGCCTGCACTCGTATTGACTTCTATGCTATTTCCTAGACTGGAAGCATTTTAGAACTAGGAGGCCCTTAGAGAACTTCGATGTTCTCAGTCTCATTTCGTGAGTAAGGAAACTGAGGCTCAGAGAGGTCGGGTTGACTTGTTCAAGTTCTCTCATTATGTTAGTATCATTACCAGGTTTCAGAACCTAAGTATCCTGACTTCCTTGCCAGGACTCCACTCTGAGCATGATACTGCCAGAAAGCAGGAGAAATAGAACTTATAATATAGGCATTTTTTTTGTCCATTAGAAAACAGTACGGCTATTACCATGGTCGTCTTCAGTGTCTCCCTTTGCTTGTGCAGTTCCCACGCTATTACCTAGAGGTGACGTACAGCTCAGTCCAACTGGTGAATTGAAAGAGTCATTTTTGCCCTCTTCAAGCCTGGTTTCTCATCCTACCTCAAAATGATTACCCGAAAGTGGATTTCTTAAGTGCTTTTGGAAAGGGAAAAGTTATCTGATTACTTCAGATTCCTCACCTATAAAGTGGTTATAACACCACCACCAATAATAATAGCAGTAATAATTAATAGATGAATAAGCTGATCTATTGCGTATGATTTATATGGAGGAAGATACAATAAGTTCTAGAAAGACAAAGAAAAATCATGACAAGCATATTACGTTAACGAAAAAGAAATCCATAGATATTAATGAAAACTGGGGTATGTGGCAAGTATCGAAGCCTAATGAATTTACTAACAAATGGCATTCTGTACTATCCATGCAATATTATGAAAGTGAATTTTGCCCACTCTATTTTAGTGAATACTATTAACCAGAAAACACGATGGAGGTGATAGAGGTGAATGAATTCCTAGCCAATGCATACAGACAGAGAAGGTATGTCAGTAAAAAATGCATAACAAGCAACAGAATGCAATAAATGTGCATGTATAGGTAGCCACAACACATATAGACAAGTATTTCAATGAAAACCGGTACGAAGCAGACAGCAAAATAATAAGTGTAAAAGAGTTTCATTATTGTGCTCCTTCATATTTTTACCCAGCAAGTAAGAGGTATTAAGCCTAGGAGAAATATATATTTCAATGAATATAGCTTATATAATAAGCAGAAAGGAAGCTTAAAATGTATCAGGAAGGTTTTTGGATTTATCCTAGAACTTAGATTAGAATCATCTTCAGCATCCAAGAAGATGGCATCCCAAAACCTCAAAAAACCATCATGCCTAGAATCCAATTAAAAAAGATTTTCAGGGCTTCCCTGGTGGCGCAGTGGTTGAGAATCTGCCTGCTAATGCAGGGGACGCGGGTTCGAGCCCTGACCTGGGAAGATCCCACATGCCACGGAGCAATGAAGCCCGTGAGCCACAACTACTGAGCCTGCGCGTCTGGAGCCTGTGCTCCGCAACAAGAGAGGCCGCGATGGTGAGAGGCCCGCGCACCGCGATGAGGAGTGGCCCCCGCTTGCCGCAACTGGAGAAAGCCCTCGCACAGAAACGAAGACCCAACACACCCAAAAATAAAAATAAAAAAAAAAATAAAAAAAAAAATAAAAAAAAAAAAAAAAAAAGATTTTCAAATGTAAGAAAATCCACAGGACTCCACAATATGGTTTTCGATAAACGTGGATGTTTGTTTGTTTTGTTTCTTTGGCCGCGCCGCGTGGCCCTGGCCGTGAAAGCACCGAGTCCTAAGCACTGGACCGCCAGGGAATTCCCTAAGTGGGGGGAATTAGAGATGTGGGGCTTGACTTTTTCTTCTTCTTCTTCTTCTTCGGTAGCTAAGATCTACAAGCGAACGATGGCTGTTGATCAATGTGCTCTCTGTGTTAGGAAGGAAATAACTGTAAAAATGAAAAGCAGCCTTGCCTTAGAACCTACATATCACACCAAGGAAAATAGTCCTTCTGATTCAATTTAGAAGATATCACTTAAAATGTTGAATTGGTGAAATGTCTACCTAGTTTAAAAATTAGAAAGAATAAAACACTGAAAAGCAGCCCCCTAGATAACCACTGTGGTTGCTTGTTTATAGGAGGCATCATTTCTAAAACGTATTTCTAAAATGTTTATATTCAAAACTGTCAAGTGGCCAACTGTATTCAGAGAGGCAATAAAAGAAAGAAAACGGAGTATGACTTTTCTGATAAGCTGCCTTTCCCGGTGATCCCCTGTTCTGGCCTTACTTTCCTTCTTAAGTCTGTTAATGTAAGGGTTTGCTACCATCAACTTGGTTTTGCCCTGCTCTGAGCAGGTTTCCCTCTGTGCTGTTTCTGCTTTAATTGAAAATCTTTGGTTCCCATCAGCATTCCATTGCAAACTCCGTTTTTCTTGAGAGCTCCTCTATGCTTTCCCTCTTCATTCTTACATTTTCTCCCATCTCTTGGTGCCTGTTGGCCTGTGCTAATGAAAACCGTCCTAAACTTCCTTACGCTCGACTCTGTGCCTCCCTGTAGAGCCCAGTACTCTCCATCCTCTCTCCCTATTCTCTCTTTTCAACTAGTCGAAATCCTAGTGGAGGGAGACCATTAGAGATGAAACATCTTGGTATATATTGCTAGTTTTCTATGTCCCCTGGCTTTTCTGTGTTTCTGTTGAAACACTCTTGAGAAGTGTCTGATTTCGTTTTCTACATGGGTACCCTTTAAGGCTCAATACTGGAAAAGAAGGGGATCAGAGTGATCAACCCAATGTGGTATCCTAACGTAACAGTTAAGGAAAGCAACAGGCTTTGTGAGACAGCCAGTGATTTGTCCAAAGTCACACAGATAGTAAACGTCAAAGTCAAAAGTGAAATTAGGTCTCCAGACTTGTAGTTCAATACTTTCCCTCATTATTCCATGCTATTTTGAATCTCCTACTCAATTTAGGGGCAAAAGAAATCGAACGCAAAACTTTCCAAAGTTTCTTTTCTTACCTGACATGGTCAGAGAAGAGGAAGCATCCACTGCAGGTACAAGGGATGAGGAGACAACACTAGAGGATGTCTGAGTGGCTGCAGCTGAACGGCGCACGTGTCCAGTACAGAGGTCACTGGTTACTGGTCCAAACAGCTCCACGGAAACCCCAAGGCTCTACCAAGTGGTAGTAGGTTTGGGAGGAGAGTGATGTCACAAAGCAGGCAGTTGAAAGGTATGAGAGAGCCAATAGGGAGGTCCGATCCCCAACAGGAAGGCGGGCTTGGGTGAAGAGAGTGTAGGAGAGCTAAAACAACACCTGAGTTTCTGAGCTTTGGGGAGGAGGAAATCCTAGAAGACAGATTTACCTCCCCCAGGCTCTTCCATTAGGGAAATCATTGCAACATTTCTTACAGACGTTCATTAATACACTGAACTAAGAGTTACTTATATTCTACAGAGTATTCTATTTTATGTATCATATACTTAGAGCTATATAGATCTTATTTAATTAATAATCCTTAGGAAGGAAAGAGCCATCTAGTTTGAACTATTACAGTTGTTCTGAAATCAGATGTGTCTAATGAGTGAACTGATAGCAGCTTTTAAGGAGCCAAAGTAGGGATTAAGAAGCTCTCTTTGTAACTTGGTTCAAGAGTAGGGTGAAGTTTCTTGAGTGTACCTTGTGGAGAATGTTGTGGTCCAAGGCTCTTCTCTTTTAGTTTCTTCTCCTTGACTCCTACCTTCCTTGGGCTGGGCTAGGCTGGGGGCCAGGTTGGACTTGCGACTTAACATTTCTCTTCCGCTTTCTCTTTTTTTTTTTTCTTCCATTATGGGCATTGCTTCGAGGACAAGCCTTGATCTTGCATTGGACGTTACTTCCTGTCACCTTCCAGCAGCAGGAGTCTTCTTTTCAGTGCTTGATGCTTCACGAAATAGACTCTGCCCGTTGGCAGCAAATACCAGAGAGCTAGGAGACAGAGCTGGTTGCAGACCTTTCCTCTTCCAGCCTTTGGTTGCAATTGTTTGGCCCATAATTTGCTAGCTCTAGTTCCTTGGGCCACACAGGTATCCTGCCATCTCCAGCTCTTGTTATATGTGAGAGACATTCTGAACACTGTCCCTTTTTCTTTGCACAGAAGTATATACAGTGTGGCAGTTACTGTAATCTCCTCCGCCTTGCAAACAGCCACTCTAGAATCTTGGACCTCTAGGACTCTCTGTCTTGCATGCTTGGGGGCAAGGCCAAGCAAAATGAAGAGGAGAATAATTAGAGAAAGAGGAGGACGTTGGTGGAGAATTGGGAGCAGGTAAGGTGAAAGGGCACAGGAGAAAAGAGATGCATGTAGACTTTTTGGTTTCTGTGGGAAACAGGTTGACACACTTGGGCCTCATTTGGTATTAACAGAACAGAGAGTTAAAGATCTAAGTAGCTAGATAGTGTGCAGCAACTGCCATGAAGTCTGTACACTGAAGAGAACAGTCTCACATCTAGTTTTCATTTTGTTTTATGTCATAGTACCTTATTTATAGCATTCACTGGTGTGTTTGTAGAATACAGATGTTTTCAAATGCTCTGGTTTTGTCTACATGGTTATCTCCTTGTCCTGTTTGTAAGGAATCCAACATTGTAAGACATATTGCATGTTTTTCTCTTGACGATTGTTGACCTTGAAGCGTCATGAACTAACTTGAGCTGTTGGATTCTGTGGAGAAACGTTCAAAAGGGTCTGTGAAAAAGGCACTGTGGTGAGTCGCATTATGCACCCGAGCGTAAGGAGCAAGATATCTGCCACCAGCCCAGCTTGGCCTGGATTGCCTCTGTTTTAGTTCCCCTGGTTAGTGCTTTTCTCCCTAACCACTCTTGTGACTGTGATAATGTGAGTAAGGGCGGAGTTGCTAATGATCTATGTGTGAGGTAAGCTGGTTTGAGGGAGGAAATCTATGGACCTAGTCATTTTCCTTGGTGGTAAGCTTTCAGGGGTGCAGAGATGGATCTTCCTGGGGCCTTTTCTGGTCCCAGGAAGATATCGCATAGATGGGACCTCCCAAGACACACATTGAATCTTTAGGCCTGTTTTTCCTATTATGAGGTACGAGTTTCTTCACTGATGGGGATGATGCTTATCTGAGAAGAAATTGTGAAAGGTGGTGTAGTGTAGAGGTGTGGCTTAAGCTTTTAAGTTTTCCTCCAGGTTTTTCCCCTAAGCTTCCTACTTCGGACGGCCTACTTACATGATACTAGTAGGTGATGTCCGGCTAACAGCTTCCTAAATATACCTGCAAGCCAGATCAGTGTCTCTTTTCTCTGTATTCCCATGGAAATCAAGAGTCCCGCCGAATTTTCCATCGAAACAGTTGATTTGTGTTGTCTCTAGGAATTCTAAAGGGCGTACCGTTGCTTCCTAACCGGTGTCATTTGGGAGATCCGCCTCTGTACGTTCAAATGATTAATTTTGAGACTTTGCTCATGTGTGCAGTAAACCCTTGAATTCCCTAAGACCTTCCTTTCCTCCATCTCCTACCCCATTAAGCCCGCTTCAGTTCATCTCCTGAATTTCTTTGGAATCTGTCAGCCAGCTCTTCCTCAACTTCCTAATACTGAACTTGCCTGTCTGTTGCGATTAGGTCCTAACTAGTGTCCATATATCTTGTTTCCTTCCAATCCACTCTTCACACAAGAAACCTTCAAAGCAAGTTGGAACGTTGCTCATAAACATCGCTCACAAACATTGTTTTGAGAATAGAAAACACACTGTTGGCCTTTAAGACTCTGCGTGGTCTAGAATCCTCTCTGCTTCTCTAGCCCCATCTTGTGCCACTTTTGCCCTCACTTTCTATGCTTCAGATACACTGAATTAACCTTAGTTCTCACTCATCTGACAGAAGTCAGTTCAGATACTATTTTTCACTGTGATTCCTAGCATTAAGGAATTTGATTATCAGGTTTTGTATGAGGACTATTTCATCAGGGGTACAGAAGTTCTGGCCATCTCTGGTTTTGGATATCCCTTATTTGTTGAGACCTTTGCGTTGTTTGGTTGCCTTTTGTCTGTTTTCCAGATGGGAAAACAGGAACAAGGGAAGTATAGGTTATTACTAGGTGGGGTTGAACAAGTGGAGCAGCAAACTGCAAAGCAGAAAGAAGAGGGACGTACTATAGAGGGATATGACTTCCATTCTCAAGGCGCCTGCATCCTGTGCAGGGAGACAGCCTAACATAAAATGTGCCTAACAACAAATATATTGACTTCTTACTAAAAATCTCCAGTTCATAGAACCGAGGGGTTTGTACCTTCTCCTTTAAAAGTGATAGTCCTGGGACTTCCCCGGTGGTCCCGTGGTGAAGACTCTGCGCTTCCAATGCAGCAGGCGTGGGTTCAATCCCTGGTTGGGGAGCTAAGATCCCACATGCTGCGCAGCCAAAGAAATTTTTGTCGAACGTTATACTCCTGTATTGTTGGCTTTAGTGGTTTAGATTTTGTTGTACTGTTAAGAAGATTTCAGTTTATTTACCGGGAACAAACAACACATAATGTAAAAATAGTTTCCCAGAAACGATTTCCATCATTCTCTTCCTCCCTTTCTCCCGCAGACTGGTGTTTCACCTTGACAAGTTCTCTGTCATTCCATAGGAAAGCTGTCTGGCTTGGAGGTTGCAATCCCAGGGAATTTTTCATCAGCGGGGAAGTCTCCATCACTACAGAGGAATCAAGGGAGAAGTCAGTCCCTGGTAAGTGAGATGCTCCCCCTAAACACCAACACAGCAGTCGTGTACCTTTCAAGGGGTTCAGGGGCAAGATGGGCAAGGCATTTCTACTAACTCTTCTTAAGGATCACGGACAGTGCCCTATGCTACGAGGTAAGCGGTGACTGCTGTAGTTCTTACTGGTGATCCTTTCCTGTCACTGATTCTCGGCCTTCTTTGTATTTCATAGGACTGTTGTCAGTCCAATACAAAATGAGTCTTATTTTTAAAAACCTGAAATGTTTTACAGAGCCTAGCATTCTCATATAGGGTCCTTTCCATTCTCCCCACTTTCCCGAGAGGCCAAGAACACTTCACACCATGAACTAGGAGAGGGGGTAGAGCCCTTTCTGATGAAATACATCAACAAAGACAGAGTCTTAGCCTGCTTGCTCTCTGGACAGGATCTCGGACCACAAGGTCTTCAATCCTGGTATAAATGAAGGAAGTGAGGACAGTTCAACTGGCACTCTCATAACAAGAGTTCGGAAACACCTTCCGAAGAGACTATAGCAGTAGATGAGGGAAGGGAGTGCTACAGTGTGGCAGTACAGGGGGAATGATCGGCTACAGCAGTGAAAAGTGTGGTACCGATTGGTGTGCTCTCGGGGTTCTTGTACATGTAGCATAGATGACCTCTACGGTGGCCCTCCCACCTTCCCACCTGCATTAGGTGTTCTTTTTTTTTGTAATTTATGTTTATGTATTTATTTACTGTTTGAACTTATTTATTCTACGTATTTATGTTTTTGGCTGCACTGGGTCTCTCATTGCTGTGCACGGGCTTTCTCTAGTTGGCGGCTAGCGGGGGCTACTCTCGGTTGCGGTGTGCGGGCATCTCATCGCGGTGGCTTCTCTTGTTGCGGAGCATGGGCTGTAGGCACGTGGGCTTCGGTAGTTGAGGCTCACGGGCTCTAGAATGCAGGCTCCGTCGTCGTGGCACATGCGCTTAGTTGCTGCACGGCATTTGGGATCTTCGCAGACCAGGGCTCGAACCCGTGTCCCCTGCATTGGCAGGCGCCACCAGGGAAGCCCTAGGTGTTCTCATATAGAGTCTAAAAACAGAGAGCACTGAGAGAAGGTAGTGGTTATTAAAGGCTCAGGATCTAAATTCTACCTGTCTCTACACCCCTTCCCAGCTGTCGATTTGACCCCATTTTTGAATGCTGACCTCATTGTTCAACTTTTCTCTGCCGTCTGTATACTCACCTTGAAAACTTGTTTCTGTGATGCGTTGAGCAGACACAGGGTGGCAGACTGCAGAGGTGGAAGCTGGTGGTCGGATATTTGTGGGCTGAATCTCCTTCAGTCCCATTCCCATTTCTGGTTGCCCAGAGGCCCTACTTCCTGTGTGTGACGCCGAGCCGTAGGATTGCGGGCAGGAGCCAAGTTCTCCATACAGTAAAGACCCCAGTGTGCCTTGGTTACAGTAATATACCTGGCTTCCTTCCTGGCAGGGAAGTGACAGGCGGCTATGCCCCTGCTTTGTTCGTGGGCCTCCTGATCCAGCAGTTCCCTTGGCTCTGCCCCTGTCGTCAGCTGCCCCTAGGATAACTCTGAGCCCTAGCCACTTCTCTGGTAGATTTCCCTATTCCCCCACTACAGTCACACCTGAATAAGGCAACTCAGACCTTTCAGAGATGTGTCCTGAACCTCTTGTTTTCTGAAATACCTATCTGGTGGTTGTGAGACTTAAGGCCAGCGTCCCCGAGAGACTTTTTCTATTTCTCCTAGTAAACCTAGACTCATCTTCTGTCACCTTCAACTCTACTCCAATTGTGTTCTTTCAACCCAGACCTCTGACCCTGCTTTTTACTTCTGCCATTTCATCCTCGCTCCTGCTTCCTTTCCTAAATCCATACGTCTCTTTTGGCCTTCCTAGCCCTGGGCCAAGTTCCTTCCTCTTTGCTCAGTTTTTACCCCTTTCCTTCATTCTCCCATCCAACTTTCAGTCCTTCCTTTCTCACGCCCCAGTTAGCAGCATCTGAAAATTCGAAAGGTTTGTTACTCGTCTATTAATTGTATTCCATTTACTTACTCAGTTCTATACCTGTCTTACCTGTGTATGGAAGAACAGCTGGTAGCCAAGGTGGCACCAAGAATCCTAGCAGCTCTCACTTGACGTATCCGTAGTAGTCGGCAATTTCCATTTCGTTTTCCCTCTCGGTGAAAAATTGCAGCTTGCCCGAAGAGGTGTATCCGGCAGCATTCTCCCATTGTTGTTGAGCCCGCCTCTTCATGGCCTCTCGCTCTGGCCTCTGCTCTTGTTCGATGGGCTTTGACATGACTGGCTCAGGCACGTTGGGTTCCCTCCATGGAACTCGTTGCTTGCTGAAGTCTTGGAGTAGAAAGTGGGTTTGGAGCTTGGGTGGGGACTGGCGCTTATTCACAGCAGGGGGAACAGGCTCCCGCTGGAGAGGAGCGCCAGATGAAGTTTTGGAGGGTGCAGGCCTAGGAGCAGCAGACTGAGGGACACGAGGCTGGGTATGGTTGGGCCAAGCCGGTTGGGTTGGGTTGGTCACAGTTGGCTGAGCTGGTTTGGCGGGGCCTGGCAAAGAGGCAGGAGCTGGCTGGGATGAATTGGCTGCAGCAGGTTGAGCTGAGTCAGTAGAACCAGGCTGGGCACGGTAAGCCCCAGCAGGCCGATGTGAGGCCAGAGACTGTGGCCTCCGAGGAGCGGGTCGAGCTTGAGGCTTGTCCCAGGCAGAAAAAGGCAGAGGTATCAACTTGACCTTCCCAGGAGGAGGCCGCTCATACTGGGCTGGAGACGGACACTCTGTTTCAGCACTGCTGTCTGGTTTCTGGGCTTGGACTTGCGTTTTCTCAGGACCCTTCCCCTCACGTGGGGTATGCCGCCATGGCTGGATAGCTGGGGGTGGCTGGGGGTCTTTGGGGTTGCTTGACTTTCCCAAGAGCCGACAGGAAGAGCGCCCAGTTTTCGTCTCATTCTTCTTCCCCAGCGCATGAAGAACCTTCACAGACTCCAGCATGCGCACGCCAAGGGAGGTTCGAGGCTTTTGAAAGCTCTGTTGGAGAAGCTCAGTTTGGTGTTCCTTTCGCTTCGTGTGGGGGATTGCTGGCTTCTCTTCTGCCTTGACTTTGTTCCCTGACTGCTTGTTCTCCTCAGCCTTGTTTCTCCCTCTGGTCCTTTTGGTCTTTTCCTGCCCGTGGCTCTTAGTTTTGCTGATCTTTCTGGATGCAGCTTTCTGAGGTTTGCCTTGAGAGTGCTTGGCCGTGTTCACAGGAGCCCTGTCACTGACTGCAGCGTGGCATATAACCACTTCTCCCCCTAACAGGCACTCTGGATTCTTTGGCTGGATTTTGGCCTTGGGAGCGCCACTGATAGGCTCAGAGGCTTTCTGTTTGTTCTTCCTGGGTTGATCAGAGGGAACCTTTATGACACTTGGCTTTTCCTGCACCTGATTCACCTTAATGGCTCTGGTGTCTTTAGCTTTGATCACGTTGGGACCTTGGGATTGATCAAGATCTTTCAAAGGATTAAAGAGCTGGGGAAGGTGAATATCCTCCGCCAGTGTAGTAATGTCTGCAAGACCACTGCTAGGTTCAATCCCATTTTCAAGTGTCCCTAGGTCCTGACGACTCCGGCTGTTCTCTCCCAGATCAGCATTTTCAGAACCAGGCTGCTCCTCTTGGCTGAGGGGATCGGTGCAGGCCAGCGGCTGGTGAATATCAGGGATTCCTAAAGGGAGTAGTGGAGGATCTTGGTTCTCTGTTGGGATCTGGTAGGCATCCAGAGGCTTTGAAAGCTTGGTTTTGATATCATCCACGTGCTTACTCTCTATTTGTCCCTGGCTTGGAGCTGGAGGCAGGGCCAGGAGACGCCTGGCACTCTGGACTGGAGCTGTCACTGAAATGTCCCCAAGTTCAGATGGTGGGTTACTCTCAAGTATGTGGCTGTTTCTGCTACTGCAGGACTTGGGGAGTTCTTGACTTTGTGTCACACAAAACGTCTGGCTTGGAGGTTGCAATCCCAGGGAATTTTTCATCACCAGGGGGGAGGTCTCCATCCCTACAAAGGGATCAAGGGAGAAGTCAGTCCCTGGTAAGTGAGATGCTCCCCCTAAACACCAACACAGCAGTCGTGTACCTTTCAAGGGGTTCAGGGGCAAGATGGGCAAGGCATTTCTACTAACTCTTCTTAAGGATCATGGACAGTGCCCTATGCTACGGGGTAAGCGGTGACTGTTGTAATTCTTACTGGTGAGCCTTTCCTGTCGCTGATTCTCGGCTCGCTTTGTATTTCATAGGACTGTTATAAGTCCAATACAAAATGAGTCTTATTTTTAAAAACCTGAAATGTTTTACAAAGCCTAGCATTCTCATATAGGGTCCTTTCCATTCTCCCCACTTTCCCGAGAGGCCAAGAACACGTCACACCATGAACTAGGAGAGGGGGTAGAGCCCTTGCTGATGAAATACATCAACAAAGACAGAGTCTTAGCCTGCTTGCTCTCTGGACAGGATCTCGGACCACAAGGTCTTCAATCCTGGTATAAATGAAGGAAGTGAGGACAGTTCAACTGGCACTCACATAACAAGAGTTCTGAAACACCTTCCGAAGAGACTATAGCAGTAGATGAGGGAAGGGAGTGCTACAGTGTGGCAGTACAGGGGGAACGATCGGCTACAGCAGTGAAAAGTGTGGTACCGATTGGTGTGCTCTCGGCGTTCTTGTACATGTAGCATAGATGACCTCTACAGTGGCCCTCCCACCTTCCCACCTGCATTAGGTGTTCTTTTTTTTGTAATTTATGTTTATGTATTTATTTACTGTTTGAACTTATTTATTCTACGTATTTATTTTTTTGGCTGCACTGGGTCTCTCATTGCTGTGCACGGGCTTTCTCTAGTTGGCGGCTAGCGGGGGCTACTCTCGGTTGCGGTGTGCGGGCTTCTCATCGCGGTGGCTTCTCTTGTTGCGGAGCATGGGCTGTAGGCACGTGGGCTTCGGTAGTTGAGGCTCACGGGCTCTAGAATGCAGGCTCCGTCGTTGTGGCACATGCGCTTAGTTGCTGCACGGCATGTGGGATCTTCGCAGACCAGGGCTCGAACCCGTGTCCCCCGCATTGCATTGGCAGGCGGATTCTTAACCACGGCGCCACCAGGGAAGCCCTAGGTGTTCTCATAGAGAGTCTAAAAACAGAGGGCACTGAGCGAAGGTAGTGGTTATTAAAGGCTCAGGATCTAAATTCTACCTGCCTGTACACCCCTTCCCAGCTGTCGATTTGACCCCATTTTTGAGTGCCGACCTCATTCTTCAACTTTCTCTGGCGTTTGTTATACTCACCTTGAAAACTTGTTTCTGTGATGCGTTGAGCAGACACAGGGTGGCAGACTGCAGAGGTGGAAGCTGGTGGTCGGATATTTGTGGGCTGAATCTCCTTCAGTCCCATTCCCATTTCTGGTTGCCCAGAGGCCCGACTTCCTGTGTATGACGCCGAGCCGTAGGATTGCGGGCAGGAGCCAAGTTCTCCATACAGTAAAGACCCCAGTGTGCCTTGGTTATAGTAATATACCTGGCTTCCTTCCTGGCAGGGAAGTGGCAGGCGGCTCTGCCCCTGATTTGGAATCTGAGATGGTGTTCCCTGAGCAAGGCTGGCAGAAAGCGATGGATGTAGAGGGACCATGTTCTTGGCGTCTGAAGTTTTATCATACTGGGCTGCCAGAAACATGGAGGAGGCAGCTGTGTGGCGGTCAGTGAGTGCCAGAGTAAAGTCTCCGAGTGAAGAAGAATTCTTTTCAGTGCTTGCTGTGATGTCCCACTCAAGAACACCTGGATAGGAAGCAGCTGAAGTGGAGATCTGGCTGTGGTCAGTAACTCCAGATAACATAGTCGTGCTAGAATGTTGGTAAAGGTAGGCACTACCCATGAGTGTCTGGAAAGGGGTACCAGTAGCCGATGCCGAACTGACGGCAGGGGCAGAGACTCTGGAGAAGTTGCAGACACTTCGTGTTAGGGAAGTTGCATTGCTCACCACAGGAGGAGAATGCTGCAGAGAATTTAGAGTTCCAAGTAGAGATGGATGTTGGAAATTTTCTGTAAGAACAAGAGGGTCATGAAAAACTCAGGGAGGTTGAGAAATTCTCACTACGTTTGAGGAACGGCATCATCTGAAGGTTCTTGCTATCAGGACACCTCTACTATCACTACTTCCTGAGAAACCCAAAATCAGACAGTTAATGATGGCTGTAAGGACTGAGCAGTTTTCCACTCTTCTCTATTAACTGCCTGTGCTCCCATCTTGGGCACAGACGGGCAGAAGAGCCAAGTGGTGTGGTTCAGAGATTGTTCTCTAGGCTGGAAGCAACCTTCTCCCTGCCCTGTCTTTCCCTTCAGCCTGCACTCGTATTGACTTCTATGCTATTTCCTAGACTGGAAGCATTTTAGAACTAGGAGGCCCTTAGAGAACTTCGATGTTCTCAGTCTCATTTCGTGAGTAAGGAAACTGAGGCTCAGAGAGGTCGGGTTGACTTGTTCAAGTTCTCTCATTATGTTAGTATCATTACCAGGTTTCAGAACCTAAGTATCCTGACTTCCTTGCCAGGACTCCACTCTGAGCATGATACTGCCAGAAAGCAGGAGAAATAGAACTTATAATATAGGCATTTTTTTTGTCCATTAGAAAACAGTACGGCTGTTACCATGGTCGTCTTCAGTGTCTCCCTTTGCTTGTGCAGTTCCCACGCTATTACCTAGAGGTGACGTACAGCTCAGTCCAACTGGTGAATTGAAAGAGTCATTTTTGCCCTCTTCAAGCCTGGTTTCTCATCCTACCTCAAAATGATTACCCGAAAGTGGATTTCTTAAGTGCTTTTGGAAAGGGAAAAGTTATCTGATTACTTCAGATTCCTCACCTATAAAGTGGTTATAACACCACCACCAATAATAATAGCAGTAATAATTAATAGATGAATAAGCTGATCTATTGCGTATGATTTATATGGAGGAAGATACAATAAGTTCTAGAAAGACAAAGAAAAATCATGACAAGCATATTACGTTAACGAAAAAGAAATCCATAGATATTAATGAAAACTGAGGTATGTGGCAAGTATCGAAGCCTAATGAATTTACTAACAAATGGCATTCTGTACTATCCATGCAATATTATGAAAGTGAATTTTGCCCACTCTATTTTAGTGAATACTATTAACCAGAAGACACGATGGAGGTGATAGAGGTGAATGAATTCCTAGCCAATGCATACAGACAGAGAAGGTATGTCAGTAAAAAATGCATAACAAGCAACAGAATGCAATAAATGTGCATGTATAGGTAGCCACAACACATATAGACAAGTATTTCAATGAAAACCGGTACGAAGCAGACAGCAAAATAATAAGTGTAAAAGAGTTTCATTATTGTGCTCCTTCATATTTTTACCCAGCAAGTAAGAGGTATTAAGCCTAGGAGAAATATATATTTCAATGAATATAGCTTATATAATAAGCAGAAAGGAAGCTTAAAATGTATCAGGAAGGTTTTTGGATTTATCCTAGAACTTAGATTAGAATCATCTTCAGCATCCAAGAAGATGGCATCCCAAAACCTCAAAAAACCATCATGCCTAGAATCCAATTAAAAAAGATTTTCAAATGTAAGAAAATCCACAGGACTCCACAATATGGTTTTCGATAAACGTGGATGTTTGTTTGTTTTGTTTCTTTGGCCGCGCCGCGTGGCCCTGGCCGTGAAAGCACCGAGTCCTAAGCACTGGACCGCCAGGGAATTCCCTAAGTGGGGGGAATTAGAGATGTGGGGCTTGACTTTTTCTTCTTCTTCTTCTTCTTCTTCGGTAGCTAAGATCTACAAGCGAACGATGGCTGTTGATCAATGTGCTCTCTGTGTTAGGAAGGAAATAACTGTAAAAATGAAAAGCAGCCTTGCCTTAGAACCTACATATCACACCAAGGAAAATAGTCCTTCTGATTCAATTTAGAAGATATCACTTAAAATGTTGAATTGGTGAAATGTCTACCTAGTTTAAAAATTAGAAAGAATAAAACACTGAAAAGCAGCCCCCTAGATAACCACTGTGGTTGCTTGTTTATAGGAGGCATCATTTCTAAAACGTATTTCTAAAATGTTTATATTCAAAACTGTCAAGTGGCCAACTGTATTCAGAGAGGCAATAAAAGAAAGAAAACGGAGTATGACTTTTCTGATAAGCTGCCTTTCCTGGTGATCCCCTGTTCTGGCCTTACTTTCCTTCTTAGTCTGTTAATGTAAGGGTTTGCTACCATCAACTTGGTTTTGCCCTGCTCTGAGCAGGTTTCCCTCTGTGCTGTTTCTGCTTTAATTGAAAATCTTTGGTTCCCATCAGCATTCCATTGCAAACTCCGTTTTTCTTGAGAGCTCCTCTATGCTTTCCCTCTTCATTCTTACATTTTCTCCCATCTCTTGGTGCCTGTTGGCCTGTGCTAATGAAAACCATCCTAAACTTCCTTACGCTCGACTCTGTGCCTCCCTGTAGAGCCCAGTACTCTCCATCCTCTCTCCCTATTCTCTCTTTTCAACTAGTCGAAATCCTAGTGGAGGGAGACCATTAGAGATGAAACATCTTGGTATATATTGCTAGTTTTCTATGTCCCCTGACTTTTCTATGTTTCTGTTGAAACACTCTTGAGAAGTGTCTGATTTCGTTTTCTACATGGGTACCCTTTAAGGCTCAATACTGGAAAAGAAGGGGATCAGAGTGATCAACCCAACGTGGTATCCTAACGTAACAGTTAAGGAAAGCAACAGGCTTTGTGAGACAGCCAGTGATTTGTCCAAAGTCACACAGATAGTAAACGTCAAAGTCAAAACTGAAATTAGGTCTCCAGACGTGTAGTTCAATACTTTCCCTCATTATTCCATGCTATTTTGAATCTCCTACTCAATTTAGGGGCAAAAGAAATCGAACGCAAAACTTTCCAAAGTTTCTTTTCTTACCTGACATGGTCAGAGAAGAGGAAGCATCCACTGCAGGTACCAGGGATGAGGAGACAACACTAGAGGATGTCCGAGTGGCTGCAGCTGAACGGCGCACGTGTCCAGTACAGAGGTCACTGGTTACTGGTCCAAACAGCTCCACGGAAACCCCAAGACTCTACCAAGTGGTAGTAGGTTTGGTAGGAGAGTGATGTCACAAAGCAGGCAGTTGAAAGGTATGAGAGAGCCAATAGGGAGGTCCGATCCCCAACAGGAAGGCGGGCTTGGGTGAAGAGAGTGTAGGAGAGCTAAAACAACACCTGAGTTTCTGAGCTCTGGGGAGGAAATCCTAGAAGACAGATTTACCTCCCCCAGGCTCTTCCATTAGGGAAATCATTGCCACATTTCTTACAGACGTTCATTAATACACTGAACTAAGAGTTACTTATATTCTACAGAGTATTCTATTTTATGTATCATATACTTAGAGCTATATAGATCTTCTTTAATTAATAATCCTTAGGAAGGAAAGAGCCATCTAGTTTGAACTATTACAGTTGTTCTGAAATCATATGTGTCTAATGAGTGAACTGATAGCAGCTTTTAAGGAGCCAAAGTAGGGATTAAGAAGCTCTTTTTGTAACTTGGTTCAAGAGTAGGGTGAAGTTTGTTGAGTGTACCTTGTGGAGAATGTTGTGGTCCAAGGCTCTTCTCTTTTAGTTTCTTCTCCTTGACTCCTACCTTCCTTGGGCTGGGCTAGGCTGGGGGCCAGGTTGGACTTGCGACTTAACATTTCTCTTCCGCTTTCTCTTTTTTTTTTCTCTTCCATTATGGGCATTGCTTCGAGGACAAGCCTTGATCTTGCATTGGACGTTACTTCCTGTCACCTTCCAGCAGCAGGAGTCTTCTTTTCAGTGCTTGATGCTTCACGAAATAGACTCTGCCCGTTGGCAGCAAATACCAGAGAGCTAGGAGACAGAGCTGGTTGCAGACCTTTCCTCTTCCAGCCTTTGGTTGCAATTGTTTGGCCCATAATTTGCTAGCTCTAGTTCCTTGGGCCACACAGGTATCCTGCCATCTCCAGCTCTTGTTATATGTGAGAGACATTCTGAACACTGTCCCTTTTTCTTTGCACAGAAGTATATACAGTGTGGCAGTTACTGTAATCTCCTCCGCCTTGCAAACAGCCACTCTAGAATCTTGGACCTCTAGGACTCTCTGTCTTGCATGCTTGGGGGCAAGGCCAAGCAAAATGAAGAGGAGAATAATTAGAGAAAGAGGAGGACGTTGGTGGAGAATTGGGAGCAGGTAAGGTGAAAGGGCACAGGAGAAAAGAGATGCATGTAGACTTTTTGGTTTCTGTGGGAAACAGGTTGACACACTTGGGCCTCATTTGGTATTAACAGAACAGAGAGTTAAAGATCTAAGTAGCTAGATAGTGTGCAGCAACTGCCATGAAGTCTGTACACTGAAGAGAACAGTCTCACATCTAGTTTTCATTTTGTTTTATGTCATAGTACCTTATTTATAGCATTCACTGGTGTGTTTGTAGAATACAGATGTTTTCAAATGCTCTGGTTTTGTCTACATGGTTATCTCCTTGTCCTGTTTGTAAGGAATCCAACATTGTAAGACATATTGCATGTTTTTCTCTTGACGATTGTTGACCTTGAAGCGTCATGAACTAACTTGAGCTGTTGGATTCTGTGGAGAAACGTTCAAAAGGGTCTGTGAAAAAGGCACTGTGGTGAGTCGCATTATGCACCCGAGCGTAAGGAGCAAGATATCTGCCACCAGCCCAGCTTGGCCTGGATTGCCTCTGTTTTAGTTCCCCTGGTTAGTGCTTTTCTCCCTAACCACTCTTGTGACTGTGATAATGTGAGTAAGGGCGGAGTTGCTAATGATCTATGTGTGAGGTAAGCTGGTTTGAGGGAGGAAATCTATGGACCTAGTCATTTTCCTTGGTGGTAAGCTTTCAGGGGTGCAGAGATGGATCTTCCTGGGGCCTTTTCTGGTCCCAGGAAGATATCGCATAGATGGGACCTCCCAAGACACACATTGAATCTTTAGGCCTGTTTTTCCTATTATGAGGTACGAACGAGTTTCTTCACTGATGGGGATGATGCTTATCTGAGAAGAAATTGTGAAAGGTGGTGTAGTGTAGAGGTGTGGCTTAAGCTTTTAAGTTTTCCTCCAGGTTTTTCCCCTAAGCTTCCTACTTCGGACGGCCTACTTACATGATACTAGTAGGTGATGTCCGGCTAACAACTTCCTAAATATACCTGCAAGCCAGATCAGTGTCTCTTTTCTCTGTATTCCCATGGAAATCAAGAGTCCCGCCGAATTTTCCATCGAAACAGTTGATTTGTGTTGTCTCTAGGAATTCTAAAGGGCGTACCGTTGCTTCCTAACCGGTGTCATTTGGGAGATCCGCCTCTGTACGTTCAAATGATTAATTTTGAGACTTTGCTCATGTGTGCAGTAAACCCTTGAATTCCCTAAGACCTTCCTTTCCTCCATCTCCTACCCCATTAAGCCCGCTTCAGTTCATCTCCTGAATTTCTTTGGAATCTGTCAGCCAGCTCTTCCTCAACTTCCTAATACTGAACTTGCCTGTCTGTTGCGATTAGGTCCTAACTGGTGTCCATATATCTTGTTTCCTTCCAATCCACTCTTCACACAAGAAACCTTCAAAGCAAGTTGGAACGTTGCTCATAAACATCGCTCACAAACATTGTTTTGAGAATAGAAAACACACTGTTGGCCTTTAAGACTCTGCGTGGTCTAGAATCCTCTCTGCTTCTCTAGCCCCATCTTGTGCCACTTTTGCCCTCACTTTCTATGCTTCAGATACACTGAATTAACCTTAGTTCTCACTCATCTGACAGAAGTCAGTTCAGATACTATTTTTCACTGTGATTCCTAGCATTAAGGAATTTGATTATCAGGTTTTGTATGAGGACTATTTCATCAGGGGTACAGAAGTTCTGGCCATCTCTGGTTTTGGATATCCCTTATTTGTTGAGACCTTTGCGTTGTTTGGTTGCCTTTTGTCTGTTTTCCAGATGGGAAAACAGGAACAAGGGAAGTATAGGTTATTACTAGGTGGGGTTGAACAAGTGGAGCAGCAAACTGCAAAGCAGAAAGAAGAGGGACGTACTATAGAGGGATATGACTTCCATTCTCAAGGCGCCTGCATCCTGTGCAGGGAGACAGCCTAACATAAAATGTGCCTAACAACAAATATATTGACTTCTTACTAAAAATCTCCAGTTCATAGAACCGAGGGGTTTGTACCTTCTCCTTTAAAAGTGATAGTCCTGGGACTTCCCCGGTGGTCCCGTGGTGAAGACTCTGCGCTTCCAATGCAGCAGGCGTGGGTTCAATCCCTGGTTGGGGAGCTAAGATCCCACATGCTGCGCAGCCAAAGAAATTTTTTTCGAACGTTATACTCCTGTATTGTTGGCTTTAGTGGTTTAGATTTTGTTTTACTGTTAAGAAGATTTCAGTTTATTTACCGGGAACAAACAACACATAATGTAAAAATAGTTTCCCAGAAACGATTTCCATCATTCTCTTCTTCCCTTTCTCCCGCAGACTGGTGTTTCACCTTGACAAGTTCTCTGTCATTCCATAGGAAAGCTGTCTGGCTTGGAGGTTGCAATCCCAGGGAATTTTTCATCAGCGGGGAAGTCTCCATCACTACAGAGGAATCAAGGGAGAAGTCAGTCCCTGGTAAGTGAGATGCTCCCCCTAAACACCAACACAGCAGTCGTGTACCTTTCAAGGGGTTCAGGGGCAAGATGGGCAAGGCATTTCTACTAACTCTTCTTAAGGATCACGGACAGTGCCCTATGCTACGAGGTAAGCGGTGACTGCTGTAGTTCTTACTGGTGATCCTTTCCTGTCACTGATTCTCGGCCTTCTTTGTATTTCATAGGACTGTTGTCAGTCCAATACAAAATGAGTCTTATTTTTAAAAACCTGAAATGTTTTACAGAGCCTAGCATTCTCATATAGGGTCCTTTCCATTCTCCCCACTTTCCCGAGAGGCCAAGAACACTTCACACCATGAACTAGGAGAGGGGGTAGAGCCCTTTCTGATGAAATACATCAACAAAGACAGAGCCTTAGCCTGCTTGCTCTCTGGACAGGATCTCGGACCACAAGGTCTTCAATCCTGGTATAAATGAAGGAAGTGAGGACAGTTCAACTGGCACTCTGATAACAAGAGTTCGGAAACACCTTCCAAAGAGACTATAGCAGTAGATGAGGGAAGGGAGTGCTACAGTGTGGCAGTACAGGGGGAATGATCGGCTACAGCAGTGAAAAGTGTGGTACCGATTGGTGTGCTCTCGGGGTTCTTGTACATGTAGCATAGATGACCTCTACAGTGGCCCTCCCACCTTCCCACCTGCATTAGGTGTTCTTTTTTTTTGTAATTTATGTTTATGTATTTATTTACTGTTTGAACTTATTTATTCTACGTATTTATTTTTTTGGCTGCACTGGGTCTCTCATTGCTGTGCACGGGCTTTCTCTAGTTGGCGGCTAGCGGGGGCTACTCTCGGTTGCGGTGTGCGGGCATCTCATCGCGGTGGCTTCTCTTGTTGCGGAGCATGGGCTGTAGGCACGTGGGCTTCGGTAGTTGAGGCTCACGGGCTCTAGAATGCAGGCTCCGTCGTTGTGGCACATGCGCTTAGTTGCTGCACGGCATGTGGGATCTTCGCAGACCAGGGCTCGAACCCGTGTCCCCTGCATTGGCAGGCGCCACCAGGGAAGCCCTAGGTGTTCTCATATAGAGTCTAAAAACAGAGAGCACTGAGAGAAGGTAGTGGTTATTAAAGGCTCAGGATCTAAATTCTACCTGTCTCTACACCCCTTCCCAGCTGTCGATTTGACCCCATTTTTGAATGCTGACCTCATTGTTCAACTTTTCTCTGCCGTCTGTATACTCACCTTGAAAACTTGTTTCTGTGATGCGTTGAGCAGACACAGGGTGGCAGATTGCAGAGGTGGAAGCTGGTGGTCGGATATTTGTGGGCTGAATCTCCTTCAGTCCCATTCCCATTTCTGGTTGCCCAGAGGCCCTACTTCCTGTGTGTGACGCCGAGCCGTAGGATTGCGGGCAGGAGCCAAGTTCTCCATACAGTAAAGACCCCAGTGTGCCTTGGTTATAGTAATATACCTGGCTTCCTTCCTGGCAGGGAAGTGACAGGCGGCTATGCCCCTGCTTTGTTCGTGGGCCTCCTGATCCAGCAGTTCCCTTGGCTCTGCCCCTGTCGTCAGCTGCCCCTAGGATAACTCTGAGCCCTAGCCACTTCTCTGGTAGATTTCCCTATTCCCCCACTACAGTCACACCTGAATAAGGCAACTCAGACCTTTCAGAGATGTGTCCTGAACCTCTTGTTTTCTGAAATACCTATCTGGTGGTTGTGAGACTTAAGGCCAGCGTCCCCGAGAGACTTTTTCTATTTCTCCTAGTAAACCTAGACTCATCTTCTGTCACCTTCAACTCTACTCCAATTGTGTTCTTTCAACCCAGACCTCTGACCCTGCTTTTTACTTCTGCCATTTCATCCTCGCTCCTGCTTCCTTTCCTAAATCCATACGTCTCTTTTGGCCTTCCTAGCCCTGGGCCAAGTTCCTTCCTCTTTGCTCAGTTTTTACCCCTTTCCTTCATTCTCCCATCCAACTTTCAGTCCTTCCTTTCTCACGCCCCAGTTAGCAGCATCTGAAAATTCGAAAGGTTTGTTACTCGTCTATTAATTGTATTCCATTTACTTATTCAGTTCTATACCTGTCTTACCTGTGTATGGAAGAACAGCTGGTAGCCAAGGTGGCACCAAGAATCCTAGCAGCTCTCACTTGACGTATCCGTAGTAGTCGGCAATTTCCATTTCGTTTTCCCTCTCGGTGAAAAATTGCAGCTTGCCCGAAGAGGTGTATCCGGCAGCATTCTCCCGTTGTTGTTGAGCCCGCCTCTTCATGGCCTCTCGCTCTGGCCTCTGCTCTTGTTCGATGGGCTTTGACATGACTGGCTCAGGCACGTTGGGTTCCCTCCATGGAACTCGTTGCTTGCTGAAGTCTTGGAGTAGAAAGTGGGTTTGGAGCTTGGGTGGGGACTGGCGCTTATTCACAGCAGGGGGAACAGGCTCCCGCTGGAGAGGAGCGCCAGATGAAGTTTTGGAGGGTGCAGGCCTAGGAGCAGCAGACTGAGGGACACGAGGCTGGGTATGGTTGGGCCAAGCCGGTTGGGTTGGGTTGGTCACAGTTGGCTGAGCTGGTTTGGCGGGGCCTGGCAAAGAGGCAGGAGCTGGCTGGGATGAATTGGCTGCAGCAGGTTGAGCTGAGTCAGTAGAACCAGGCTGGGCACGGTAAGCCCCAGCAGGCCGATGTGAGGCCAGAGACTGTGGCCTCCGAGGAGCGGGTCGAGCTTGAGGCTTGTCCCAGGCAGAAAAAGGCAGAGGTATCAACTTGACCTTCCCAGGAGGAGGCCGCTCATACTGGGCTGGAGACGGACACTCTGTTTCAGCACTGCTGTCTGGTTTCTGGGCTTGGACTTGCGTTTTCTCAGGACCCTTCCCCTCACGTGGGGTATGCCGCCATGGCTGGATAGCTGGGGGTGGCTGGGGGTCTTTGGGGTTGCTTGACTTTCCCAAGAGCCGACAGGAAGAGAGCCCAGTTTTCGTCTCATTCTTCTTCCCCAGCGCATGAAGAACCTTCACAGACTCCAGCATGCGCACGCCAAGGGAGGTTCGAGGCTTTTGAAAGCTCTGTTGGAGAAGCTCAGTTTGGTGTTCCTTTCGCTTCGTGTGGGGGATTGCTGGCTTCTCTTCTGCCTTGACTTTGTTCCCTGACTGCTTGTTCTCCTCAGCCTTGTTTCTCCCTCTGGTCCTTTTGGTCTTTTCCTGCCCGTGGCTCTTAGTTTTGCTGATCTTTCTGGATGCAGCTTTCTGAGGTTTGCCTTGAGAGTGCTTGGCCGTGTTCACAGGAGCCCTGTCACTGACTGCAGCGTGGCATGTAACCACTTCTCCCCCTAACGGGCACTCTGGATTCTTTGGCTGGATTTTGGCCTTGGGAGCGCCACTGATAGGCTCAGAGGCTTTCTGTTTGTTCTTCCTGGGTTGATCAGAGGGAACCTTTATGACACTTGGCTTTTCCTGCACCTGATTCACCTTAATGGCTCTGGTGTCTTTAGCTTTGATCACGTTGGGACCTTGGGATTGATCAAGATCTTTCAAAGGATTAAAGAGCTGGGGAAGGTGAATATCCTCCGCCAGTGTAGTAATGTCTGCAAGACCACTGCTAGGTTCAATCCCATTTTCAAGTGTCCCTAGGTCCTGACGACTCCGGCTGTTCTCTCCCAGATCAGCATTTTCAGAACCAGGCTGCTCCTCTTGGCTGAGGGGATCGGTGCAGGCCAGCGGCTGGTGAATATCAGGGATTCCTAAAGGGAGTAGTGGAGGATCTTGGTTCTCTGTTGGGATCTGGTAGGCATCCAGAGGCTTTGAAAGCTTGGTTTTGATATCATCCACGTGCTTACTCTCTATTTGTCCCTGGCTTGGAGCTGGAGGCAGGGCCAGGAGACGCCTGGCACTCTGGACTGGAGCTGTCACTGAAATGTCCCCAAGTTCAGATGGTGGGTTACTCTCAAGTATGTGGCTGTTTCTGCTACTGCAGGACTTGGGGAGTTCTTGACTTTGTGTCACACAAAACGTCTGGCTTGGAGGTTGCAATCCCAGGGAATTTTTCATCACCAGGGGGGAGGTCTCCATCCCTACAAAGGGATCAAGGGAGAAGTCAGTCCCTGGTAAGTGAGATGCTCCCCCTAAACACCAACACAGCAGTCGTGTACCTTTCAAGGGGTTCAGGGGCAAGATGGGCAAGGCATTTCTACTAACTCTTCTTAAGGATCACGGACAGTGCCCTATGCTACGAGGTAAGCGGTGACTGTTGTAATTCTTACTGGTGAGCCTTTCCTGTCGCTGATTCTCGGCTCGCTTTGTATTTCATAGGACTGTTTATAAGTCCAATACAAAATGAGTCTTATTTTTAAAAACCTGAAATGTTTTACAAAGCCTAGCATTCTCATATAGGGTCCTTTCCATTCTCCCCACTTTCCCGAGAGGCCAAGAACACGTCACACCATGAACTAGGAGAGGGGGTAGAGCCCTTGCTGATGAAATACATCAACAAAGACAGAGTCTTAGCCTGCTTGCTCTCTGGACAGGATCTCGGACCACAAGGTCTTCAATCCTGGTATAAATGAAGGAAGTGAGGACAGTTCAACTGGCACTCTCATAACAAGAGTTCTGAAACACCTTCCGAAGAGACTATAGCAGTAGATGAGGGAAGGGAGTGCTACAGTGTGGCAGTACAGGGGGAACGATCGGCTACAGCAGTGAAAAGTGTGGTACCGATTGGTGTGCTCTCGGGGTTCTTGTACATGTAGCATAGATGACCTCTACAGTGGCCCTCCCACCTTCCCACCTGCATTAGGTGTTCTTTTTTTTGTAATTTATGTTTATGTATTTATTTACTGTTTGAACTTATTTATTCTACGTATTTATTTTTTTGGCTGCACTGGGTCTCTCATTGCTGTGCACGGGCTTTCTCTAGTTGGCGGCTAGCGGGGGCTACTCTTGGTTGCGGTGTGCGGGCTTCTCATCGCGGTGGCTTCTCTTTGTTGCGGAGCATGGGCTGTAGGCACGTGGGCTTCGGTAGTTGAGGCTCACGGGCTCTAGAATGCAGGCTCCGTCGTTGTGGCACATGCGCTTAGTTGCTGCACGGCATGTGGGATCTTCGCAGACCAGGGCTCGAACCCGTGTCCCCCGCATTGCATTGGCAGGCGGATTCTTAACCACGGCGCCACCAGGGAAGCCCTAGGTGTTCTCATAGAGAGTCTAAAAACAGAGGGCACTGAGCGAAGGTAGTGGTTATTAAAGGCTCAGGATCTAAATTCTACCTGCCTGTACACCCCTTCCCAGCTGTCGATTTGACCCCATTTTTGAGTGCCGACCTCATTCTTCAACTTTCTCTGGCGTTTGTTATACTCACCTTGAAAACTTGTTTCTGTGATGCGTTGAGCAGACACAGGGTGGCAGACTGCAGAGGTGGAAGCTGGTGGTCGGATATTTGTGGGCTGAATCTCCTTCAGTCCCATTCCCATTTCTGGTTGCCCAGAGGCCCGACTTCCTGTGTATGACGCCGAGCCGTAGGATTGCGGGCAGGAGCCAAGTTCTCCATACAGTAAAGACCCCAGTGTGCCTTGGTTATAGTAATATACCTGGCTTCCTTCCTGGCAGGGAAGTGGCAGGCGGCTCTGCCCCTGATTTGGAATCTGAGATGGTGTTCCCTGAGCAAGGCTGGCAGAAAGCGATGGATGTAGAGGGACCATGTTCTTGGCGTCTGAAGTTTTATCATACTGGGCTGCCAGAAACATGGAGGAGGCAGCTGTGTGGCGGTCAGTGAGTGCCAGAGTAAAGTCTCCGAGTGAAGAAGAATTCTTTTCAGTGCTTGCTGTGATGTCCCACTCAAGAACACCTGGATAGGAAGCAGCTGAAGTGGAGATCTGGCTGTGGTCAGTAACTCCAGATAACATAGTCGTGCTAGAATGTTGGTAAAGGTAGGCACTACCCATGAGTGTCTGGAAAGGGGTACCGGTAGCCGATGCCGAACTGACGGCAGGGGCAGAGACTCTGGAGAAGTTGCAGACACTTCGTGTTAGGGAAGTTGCATTGCTCACCACAGGAGGAGAATGCTGCAGAGAATTTAGAGTTCCAAGTAGAGATGGATGTTGGAAATTTTCTGTAAGAACAAGAGGGTCATGAAAAACTCAGGGAGGTTGAGAAATTCTCACTACGTTTGAGGAACGGCATCATCTGAAGGTTCTTGCTATCAGGACACCTCTACTATCACTACTTCCTGAGAAACCCAAAATCAGACAGTTAATGATGGCTGTAAGGACTGAGCAGTTTTCCACTCTTCTCTATTAACTGCCTGTGCTCCCATCTTGGGCACAGACGGGCAGAAGAGCCAAGTGGTGTGGTTCAGAGATTGTTCTCTAGGCTGGAAGCAACCTTCTCCCTGCCCTGTCTTTCCCTTCAGCCTGCACTCGTATTGACTTCTATGCTATTTCCTAGACTGGAAGCATTTTAGAACTAGGAGGCCCTTAGAGAACTTCGATGTTCTCAGTCTCATTTCGTGAGTAAGGAAACTGAGGCTCAGAGAGGTCGGGTTGACTTGTTCAAGTTCTCTCATTATGTTAGTATCATTACCAGGTTTCAGAACCTAAGTATCCTGACTTCCTTGCCAGGACTCCACTCTGAGCATGATACTGCCAGAAAGCAGGAGAAATAGAACTTATAATATAGGCATTTTTTTTGTCCATTAGAAAACAGTACGGCTGTTACCATGGTCGTCTTCAGTGTCTCCCTTTGCTTGTGCAGTTCCCACGCTATTACCTAGAGGTGACGTACAGCTCAGTCCAACTGGTGAATTGAAAGAGTCATTTTTGCCCTCTTCAAGCCTGGTTTCTCATCCTACCTCAAAATGATTACCCGAAAGTGGATTTCTTAAGTGCTTTTGGAAAGGGAAAAGTTATCTGATTACTTCAGATTCCTCACCTATAAAGTGGTTATAACACCACCACCAATAATAATAGCAGTAATAATTAATAGATGAATAAGCTGATCTATTGCGTATGATTTATATGGAGGAAGATACAATAAGTTCTAGAAAGACAAAGAAAAATCATGACAAGCATATTACGTTAACGAAAAAGAAATCCATAGATATTAATGAAAACTGGGGTATGTGGCAAGTATCGAAGCCTAATGAATTTACTAACAAATGGCATTCTGTACTATCCATGCAATATTATGAAAGTGAATTTTGCCCACTCTATTTTAGTGAATACTATTAACCAGAAAACACGATGGAGGTGATAGAGGTGAATGAATTCCTAGCCAATGCATACAGACAGAGAAGGTATGTCAGTAAAAAATGCATAACAAGCAACAGAATGCAATAAATGTGCATGTATAGGTAGCCACAACACATATAGACAAGTATTTCAATGAAAACCGGTACGAAGCAGACAGCAAAATAATAAGTGTAAAAGAGTTTCATTATTGTGCTCCTTCATATTTTTACCCAGCAAGTAAGAGGTATTAAGCCTAGGAGAAATATATATTTCAATGAATATAGCTTATATAATAAGCAGAAAGGAAGCTTAAAATGTATCAGGAAGGTTTTTGGATTTATCCTAGAACTTAGATTAGAATCATCTTCAGCATCCAAGAAGATGGCATCCCAAAACCTCAAAAAACCATCATGCCTAGAATCCAATTAAAAAAGATTTTCAGGGCTTCCCTGGTGGCGCAGTGGTTGAGAATCTGCCTGCTAATGCAGGGGACGCGGGTTCGAGCCCTGACCTGGGAAGATCCCACATGCCACGGAGCAATGAAGCCCGTGAGCCACAACTACTGAGCCTGCGCGTCTGGAGCCTGTGCTCCGCAACAAGAGAGGCCGCGATGGTGAGAGGCCCGCGCACCGCGATGAGGAGTGGCCCCCGCTTGCCGCAACTGGAGAAAGCCCTCGCACAGAAACGAAGACCCAACACACCCAAAAATAAAAATAAAAAAAAAAATAAAAAAAAAAATAAAAAAAAAAAAAAAAAAAGATTTTCAAATGTAAGAAAATCCACAGGACTCCACAATATGGTTTTCGATAAACGTGGATGTTTGTTTGTTTTGTTTCTTTGGCCGCGCCGCGTGGCCCTGGCCGTGAAAGCACCGAGTCCTAAGCACTGGACCGCCAGGGAATTCCCTAAGTGGGGGGAATTAGAGATGTGGGGCTTGACTTTTTCTTCTTCTTCTTCTTCTTCGGTAGCTAAGATCTACAAGCGAACGATGGCTGTTGATCAATGTGCTCTCTGTGTTAGGAAGGAAATAACTGTAAAAATGAAAAGCAGCCTTGCCTTAGAACCTACATATCACACCAAGGAAAATAGTCCTTCTGATTCAATTTAGAAGATATCACTTAAAATGTTGAATTGGTGAAATGTCTACCTAGTTTAAAAATTAGAAAGAATAAAACACTGAAAAGCAGCCCCCTAGATAACCACTGTGGTTGCTTGTTTATAGGAGGCATCATTTCTAAAACGTATTTCTAAAATGTTTATATTCAAAACTGTCAAGTGGCCAACTGTATTCAGAGAGGCAATAAAAGAAAGAAAACGGAGTATGACTTTTCTGATAAGCTGCCTTTCCCGGTGATCCCCTGTTCTGGCCTTACTTTCCTTCTTAAGTCTGTTAATGTAAGGGTTTGCTACCATCAACTTGGTTTTGCCCTGCTCTGAGCAGGTTTCCCTCTGTGCTGTTTCTGCTTTAATTGAAAATCTTTGGTTCCCATCAGCATTCCATTGCAAACTCCGTTTTTCTTGAGAGCTCCTCTATGCTTTCCCTCTTCATTCTTACATTTTCTCCCATCTCTTGGTGCCTGTTGGCCTGTGCTAATGAAAACCGTCCTAAACTTCCTTACGCTCGACTCTGTGCCTCCCTGTAGAGCCCAGTACTCTCCATCCTCTCTCCCTATTCTCTCTTTTCAACTAGTCGAAATCCTAGTGGAGGGAGACCATTAGAGATGAAACATCTTGGTATATATTGCTAGTTTTCTATGTCCCCTGGCTTTTCTGTGTTTCTGTTGAAACACTCTTGAGAAGTGTCTGATTTCGTTTTCTACATGGGTACCCTTTAAGGCTCAATACTGGAAAAGAAGGGGATCAGAGTGATCAACCCAATGTGGTATCCTAACGTAACAGTTAAGGAAAGCAACAGGCTTTGTGAGACAGCCAGTGATTTGTCCAAAGTCACACAGATAGTAAACGTCAAAGTCAAAAGTGAAATTAGGTCTCCAGACTTGTAGTTCAATACTTTCCCTCATTATTCCATGCTATTTTGAATCTCCTACTCAATTTAGGGGCAAAAGAAATCGAACGCAAAACTTTCCAAAGTTTCTTTTCTTACCTGACATGGTCAGAGAAGAGGAAGCATCCACTGCAGGTACAAGGGATGAGGAGACAACACTAGAGGATGTCTGAGTGGCTGCAGCTGAACGGCGCACGTGTCCAGTACAGAGGTCACTGGTTACTGGTCCAAACAGCTCCACGGAAACCCCAAGGCTCTACCAAGTGGTAGTAGGTTTGGGAGGAGAGTGATGTCACAAAGCAGGCAGTTGAAAGGTATGAGAGAGCCAATAGGGAGGTCCGATCCCCAACAGGAAGGCGGGCTTGGGTGAAGAGAGTGTAGGAGAGCTAAAACAACACCTGAGTTTCTGAGCTCTGGGGAGGAAATCCTAGAAGACAGATTTACCTCCCCCAGGCTCTTCCATTAGGGAAATCATTGCCACATTTCTTACAGACGTTCATTAATACACTGAACTAAGAGTTACTTATATTCTACAGAGTATTCTATTTTATGTATCATATACTTAGAGCTATATAGATCTTCTTTAATTAATAATCCTTAGGAAGGAAAGAGCCATCTAGTTTGAACTATTACAGTTGTTCTGAAATCATATGTGTCTAATGAGTGAACTGATAGCAGCTTTTAAGGAGCCAAAGTAGGGATTAAGAAGCTCTCTTTGTAACTTGGTTCAAGAGTAGGGTGAAGTTTGTTGAGTGTACCTTGTGGAGAATGTTGTGGTCCAAGGCTCTTCTCTTTTAGTTTCTTCTCCTTGACTCCTACCTTCCTTGGGCTGGGCTAGGCTGGGGGCCAGGTTGGACTTGCGACTTAACATTTCTCTTCCGCTTTCTCTTTTTTTTTTTTCTTCCATTATGGGCATTGCTTCGAGGACAAGCCTTGATCTTGCATTGGACGTTACTTCCTGTCAACTTCCAGCAGCAGGAGTCTTCTTTTCAGTGCTTGATGCTTCACGAAATAGACTCTGCCCGTTGGCAGCAAATACCAGAGAGCTAGGAGACAGAGCTGGTTGCAGACCTTTCCTCTTCCAGCCTTTGGTTGCAATTGTTTGGCCCATAATTTGCTAGCTCTAGTTCCTTGGGCCACACAGGTATCCTGCCATCTCCAGCTCTTGTTATATGTGAGAGACATTCTGAACACTGTCCCTTTTTCTTTGCACAGAAGTATATACAGTGTGGCAGTTACTGTAATCTCCTCCGCCTTGCAAACAGCCACTCTAGAATCTTGGACCTCTAGGACTCTCTGTCTTGCATGCTTGGGGGCAAGGCCAAGCAAAATGAAGAGGAGAATAATTAGAGAAAGAGGAGGACGTTGGTGGAGAATTGGGAGCAGGTAAGGTGAAAGGGCACAGGAGAAAAGAGATGCATGTAGACTTTTTGGTTTCTGTGGGAAACAGGTTGACACACTTGGGCCTCATTTGGTATTAACAGAACAGAGAGTTAAAGATCTAAGTAGCTAGATAGTGTGCAGCAACTGCCATGAAGTCTGTACACTGAAGAGAAGAGTCTCACATCTAGTTTTCATTTTGTTTTATGTCATAGTACCTTATTTATAGCATTCACTGGTGTGTTTGTAGAATACAGATGTTTTCAAATGCTCTGGTTTTGTCTACATGGTTATCTCCTTGTCCTGTTTGTAAGGAATCCAACATTGTAAGACATATTGCATGTTTTTCTCTTGACGATTGTTGACCTTGAAGCGTCATGAACTAACTTGAGCTGTTGGATTCTGTGGAGAAACGTTCAAAAGGGTCTGTGAAAAAGGCACTGTGGTGAGTCGCATTATGCACCCGAGCGTAAGGAGCAAGATATCTGCCACCAGCCCAGCTTGGCCTGGATTGCCTCTGTTTTAGTTCCCCTGGTTAGTGCTTTTCTCCCTAACCACTCTTGTGACTGTGATAATGTGAGTAAGGGCGGAGTTGCTAATGATCTATGTGTGAGGTAAGCTGGTTTGAGGGAGGCAATCTATGGACCTAGTCATTTTCCTTGGTGGTAAGCTTTCAGGGGTGCAGAGATGGATCTTCCTGGGGCCTTTTCTGGTCCCAGGAAGATATCGCATAGATGGGACCTCCCAAGACACACATTGAATCTTTAGGCCTGTTTTTCCTATTATGAGGTACGAGTTTCTTCACTGATGGGGATGATGCTTATCTGAGAAGAAATTGTGAAAGGTGGTGTAGTGTAGAGGTGTGGCTTAAGCTTTTAAGTTTTCCTCCAGGTTTTTCCCCTAAGCTTCCTACTTCGGACGGCCTACTTACATGATACTAGTAGGTGATGTCCGGCTAACAGCTTCCTAAATATACCTGCAAGCCAGATCAGTGTCTCTTTTCTCTGTATTCCCATGGAAATCAAGAGTCCCGCCGAATTTTCCATCGAAACAGTTGATTTGTGTTGTCTCTAGGAATTCTAAAGGGCGTACCGTTGCTTCCTAACCGGTGTCATTTGGGAGATCCGCCTCTGTACGTTCAAATGATTAATTTTGAGACTTTGCTCATGTGTGCAGTAAACCCTTGAATTCCCTAAGACCTTCCTTTCCTCCATCTCCTACCCCATTAAGCCCGCTTCAGTTCATCTCCTGAATTTCTTTGGAATCTGTCAGCCAGCTCTTCCTCAACTTCCTAATACTGAACTTGCCTGTCTGTTGCGATTAGGTCCTAACTAGTGTCCATATATCTTGTTTCCTTCCAATCCACTCTTCACACAAGAAACCTTCAAAGCAAGTTGGAACGTTGCTCATAAACATCGCTCACAAACATTGTTTTGAGAATAGAAAACACACTGTTGGCCTTTAAGACTCTGCGTGGTCTAGAATCCTCTCTGCTTCTCTAGCCCCATCTTGTGCCACTTTTGCCCTCACTTTCTATGCTTCAGATACACTGAATTAACCTTAGTTCTCACTCATCTGACAGAAGTCAGTTCAGATACTATTTTTCACTGTGATTCCTAGCATTAAGGAATTTGATTATCAGGTTTTGTATGAGGACTATTTCATCAGGGGTACAGAAGTTCTGGCCATCTCTGGTTTTGGATATCCCTTATTTGTTGAGACCTTTGCGTTGTTTGGTTGCCTTTTGTCTGTTTTCCAGATGGGAAAACAGGAACAAGGGAAGTATAGGTTATTACTAGGTGGGGTTGAACAAGTGGAGCAGCAAACTGCAAAGCAGAAAGAAGAGGGACGTACTATAGAGGGATATGACTTCCATTCTCAAGGCGCCTGCATCCTGTGCAGGGAGACAGCCTAACATAAAATGTGCCTAACAACAAATATATTGACTTCTTACTAAAAATCTCCAGTTCATAGAACCGAGGGGTTTGTACCTTCTCCTTTAAAAGTGATAGTCCTGGGACTTCCCCGGTGGTCCCGTGGTGAAGACTCTGCGCTTCCAATGCAGCAGGCGTGGGTTCAATCCCTGGTTGGGGAGCTAAGATCCCACATGCTGCGCAGCCAAAGAAATTTTTGTCGAACGTTATACTCCTGTATTGTTGGCTTTAGTGGTTTAGATTTTGTTGTACTGTTAAGAAGATTTCAGTTTATTTACCGGGAACAAACAACACATAATGTAAAAATAGTTTCCCAGAAACGATTTCCATCATTCTCTTCCTCCCTTTCTCCCGCAGACTGGTGTTTCACCTTGACAAGTTCTCTGTCATTCCATAGGAAAGCTGTCTGGCTTGGAGGTTGCAATCCCAGGGAATTTTTCATCAGCGGGGAAGTCTCCATCACTACAGAGGAATCAAGGGAGAAGTCAGTCCCTGGTAAGTGAGATGCTCCCCCTAAACACCAACACAGCAGTCGTGTACCTTTCAAGGGGTTCAGGGGCAAGATGGGCAAGGCATTTCTACTAACTCTTCTTAAGGATCACGGACAGTGCCCTATGCTACGAGGTAAGCGGTGACTGCTGTAGTTCTTACTGGTGATCCTTTCCTGTCACTGATTCTCGGCCTTCTTTGTATTTCATAGGACTGTTGTCAGTCCAATACAAAATGAGTCTTATTTTTAAAAACCTGAAATGTTTTACAGAGCCTAGCATTCTCATATAGGGTCCTTTCCATTCTCCCCACTTTCCCGAGAGGCCAAGAACACTTCACACCATGAACTAGGAGAGGGGGTAGAGCCCTTTCTGATGAAATACATCAACAAAGACAGAGTCTTAGCCTGCTTGCTCTCTGGACAGGATCTCGGACCACAAGGTCTTCAATCCTGGTATAAATGAAGGAAGTGAGGACAGTTCAACTGGCACTCTCATAACAAGAGTTCGGAAACACCTTCCGAAGAGACTATAGCAGTAGATGAGGGAAGGGAGTGCTACAGTGTGGCAGTACAGGGGGAATGATCGGCTACAGCAGTGAAAAGTGTGGTACCGATTGGTGTGCTCTCGGGGTTCTTGTACATGTAGCATAGATGACCTCTACGGTGGCCCTCCCACCTTCCCACCTGCATTAGGTGTTCTTTTTTTTTGTAATTTATGTTTATGTATTTATTTACTGTTTGAACTTATTTATTCTACGTATTTATGTTTTTGGCTGCACTGGGTCTCTCATTGCTGTGCACGGGCTTTCTCTAGTTGGCGGCTAGCGGGGGCTACTCTCGGTTGCGGTGTGCGGGCATCTCATCGCGGTGGCTTCTCTTGTTGCGGAGCATGGGCTGTAGGCACGTGGGCTTCGGTAGTTGAGGCTCACGGGCTCTAGAATGCAGGCTCCGTCGTCGTGGCACATGCGCTTAGTTGCTGCACGGCATTTGGGATCTTCGCAGACCAGGGCTCGAACCCGTGTCCCCTGCATTGGCAGGCGCCACCAGGGAAGCCCTAGGTGTTCTCATATAGAGTCTAAAAACAGAGAGCACTGAGAGAAGGTAGTGGTTATTAAAGGCTCAGGATCTAAATTCTACCTGTCTCTACACCCCTTCCCAGCTGTCGATTTGACCCCATTTTTGAATGCTGACCTCATTGTTCAACTTTTCTCTGCCGTCTGTATACTCACCTTGAAAACTTGTTTCTGTGATGCGTTGAGCAGACACAGGGTGGCAGACTGCAGAGGTGGAAGCTGGTGGTCGGATATTTGTGGGCTGAATCTCCTTCAGTCCCATTCCCATTTCTGGTTGCCCAGAGGCCCTACTTCCTGTGTGTGACGCCGAGCCGTAGGATTGCGGGCAGGAGCCAAGTTCTCCATACAGTAAAGACCCCAGTGTGCCTTGGTTACAGTAATATACCTGGCTTCCTTCCTGGCAGGGAAGTGACAGGCGGCTATGCCCCTGCTTTGTTCGTGGGCCTCCTGATCCAGCAGTTCCCTTGGCTCTGCCCCTGTCGTCAGCTGCCCCTAGGATAACTCTGAGCCCTAGCCACTTCTCTGGTAGATTTCCCTATTCCCCCACTACAGTCACACCTGAATAAGGCAACTCAGACCTTTCAGAGATGTGTCCTGAACCTCTTGTTTTCTGAAATACCTATCTGGTGGTTGTGAGACTTAAGGCCAGCGTCCCCGAGAGACTTTTTCTATTTCTCCTAGTAAACCTAGACTCATCTTCTGTCACCTTCAACTCTACTCCAATTGTGTTCTTTCAACCCAGACCTCTGACCCTGCTTTTTACTTCTGCCATTTCATCCTCGCTCCTGCTTCCTTTCCTAAATCCATACGTCTCTTTTGGCCTTCCTAGCCCTGGGCCAAGTTCCTTCCTCTTTGCTCAGTTTTTACCCCTTTCCTTCATTCTCCCATCCAACTTTCAGTCCTTCCTTTCTCACGCCCCAGTTAGCAGCATCTGAAAATTCGAAAGGTTTGTTACTCGTCTATTAATTGTATTCCATTTACTTACTCAGTTCTATACCTGTCTTACCTGTGTATGGAAGAACAGCTGGTAGCCAAGGTGGCACCAAGAATCCTAGCAGCTCTCACTTGACGTATCCGTAGTAGTCGGCAATTTCCATTTCGTTTTCCCTCTCGGTGAAAAATTGCAGCTTGCCCGAAGAGGTGTATCCGGCAGCATTCTCCCGTTGTTGTTGAGCCCGCCTCTTCATGGCCTCTCGCTCTGGCCTCTGCTCTTGTTCGATGGGCTTTGACATGACTGGCTCAGGCACGTTGGGTTCCCTCCATGGAACTCGTTGCTTGCTGAAGTCTTGGAGTAGAAAGTGGGTTTGGAGCTTGGGTGGGGACTGGCGCTTATTCACAGCAGGGGGAACAGGCTCCCGCTGGAGAGGAGCGCCAGATGAAGTTTTGGAGGGTGCAGGCCTAGGAGCAGCAGACTGAGGGACACGAGGCTGGGTATGGTTGGGCCAAGCCGGTTGGGTTGGGTTGGTCACAGTTGGCTGAGCTGGTTTGGCGGGGCCTGGCAAAGAGGCAGGAGCTGGCTGGGATGAATTGGCTGCAGCAGGTTGAGCTGAGTCAGTAGAACCAGGCTGGGCACGGTAAGCCCCAGCAGGCCGATGTGAGGCCAGAGACTGTGGCCTCCGAGGAGCGGGTCGAGCTTGAGGCTTGTCCCAGGCAGAAAAAGGCAGAGGTATCAACTTGACCTTCCCAGGAGGAGGCCGCTCATACTGGGCTGGAGACGGACACTCTGTTTCAGCACTGCTGTCTGGTTTCTGGGCTTGGACTTGCGTTTTCTCAGGACCCTTCCCCTCACGTGGGGTATGCCGCCATGGCTGGATAGCTGGGGGTGGCTGGGGGTCTTTGGGGTTGCTTGACTTTCCCAAGAGCCGACAGGAAGAGAGCCCAGTTTTCGTCTCATTCTTCTTCCCCAGCGCATGAAGAACCTTCACAGACTCCAGCATGCGCACGCCAAGGGAGGTTCGAGGCTTTTGAAAGCTCTGTTGGAGAAGCTCAGTTTGGTGTTCCTTTCGCTTCGTGTGGGGGATTGCTGGCTTCTCTTCTGCCTTGACTTTGTTCCCTGACTGCTTGTTCTCCTCAGCCTTGTTTCTCCCTCTGGTCCTTTTGGTCTTTTCCTGCCCGTGGCTCTTAGTTTTGCTGATCTTTCTGGATGCAGCTTTCTGAGGTTTGCCTTGAGAGTGCTTGGCCGTGTTCACAGGAGCCCTGTCACTGACTGCAGCGTGGCATGTAACCACTTCTCCCCCTAACAGGCACTCTGGATTCTTTGGCTGGATTTTGGCCTTGGGAGCGCCACTGATAGGCTCAGAGGCTTTCTGTTTGTTCTTCCTGGGTTGATCAGAGGGAACCTTTATGACACTTGGCTTTTCCTGCACCTGATTCACCTTAATGGCTCTGGTGTCTTTAGCTTTGATCACGTTGGGACCTTGGGATTGATCAAGATCTTTCAAAGGATTAAAGAGCTGGGGAAGGTGAATATCCTCCGCCAGTGTAGTAATGTCTGCAAGACCACTGCTAGGTTCAATCCCATTTTCAAGTGTCCCTAGGTCCTGACGACTCCGGCTGTTCTCTCCCAGATCAGCATTTTCAGAACCAGGCTGCTCCTCTTGGCTGAGGGGATCGGTGCAGGCCAGCGGCTGGTGAATATCAGGGATTCCTAAAGGGAGTAGTGGAGGATCTTGGTTCTCTGTTGGGATCTGGTAGGCATCCAGAGGCTTTGAAAGCTTGGTTTTGATATCATCCACGTGCTTACTCTCTATTTGTCCCTGGCTTGGAGCTGGAGGCAGGGCCAGGAGACGCCTGGCACTCTGGACTGGAGCTGTCACTGAAATGTCCCCAAGTTCAGATGGTGGGTTACTCTCAAGTATGTGGCTGTTTCTGCTACTGCAGGACTTGGGGAGTTCTTGACTTTGTGTCACACAAAACGTCTGGCTTGGAGGTTGCAATCCCAGGGAATTTTTCATCACCAGGGGGGAGGTCTCCATCCCTACAAAGGGATCAAGGGAGAAGTCAGTCCCTGGTAAGTGAGATGCTCCCCCTAAACACCAACACAGCAGTCGTGTACCTTTCAAGGGGTTCAGGGGCAAGATGGGCAAGGCATTTCTACTAACTCTTCTTAAGGATCATGGACAGTGCCCTATGCTACGGGGTAAGCGGTGACTGTTGTAATTCTTACTGGTGAGCCTTTCCTGTCGCTGATTCTCGGCTCGCTTTGTATTTCATAGGACTGTTATAAGTCCAATACAAAATGAGTCTTATTTTTAAAAACCTGAAATGTTTTACAAAGCCTAGCATTCTCATATAGGGTCCTTTCCATTCTCCCCACTTTCCCGAGAGGCCAAGAACACGTCACACCATGAACTAGGAGAGGGGGTAGAGCCCTTGCTGATGAAATACATCAACAAAGACAGAGTCTTAGCCTGCTTGCTCTCTGGACAGGATCTCGGACCACAAGGTCTTCAATCCTGGTATAAATGAAGGAAGTGAGGACAGTTCAACTGGCACTCACATAACAAGAGTTCTGAAACACCTTCCGAAGAGACTATAGCAGTAGATGAGGGAAGGGAGTGCTACAGTGTGGCAGTACAGGGGGAACGATCGGCTACAGCAGTGAAAAGTGTGGTACCGATTGGTGTGCTCTCGGCGTTCTTGTACATGTAGCATAGATGACCTCTACAGTGGCCCTCCCACCTTCCCACCTGCATTAGGTGTTCTTTTTTTTGTAATTTATGTTTATGTATTTATTTACTGTTTGAACTTATTTATTCTACGTATTTATTTTTTTGGCTGCACTGGGTCTCTCATTGCTGTGCACGGGCTTTCTCTAGTTGGCGGCTAGCGGGGGCTACTCTCGGTTGCGGTGTGCGGGCTTCTCATCGCGGTGGCTTCTCTTGTTGCGGAGCATGGGCTGTAGGCACGTGGGCTTCGGTAGTTGAGGCTCACGGGCTCTAGAATGCAGGCTCCGTCGTTGTGGCACATGCGCTTAGTTGCTGCACGGCATGTGGGATCTTCGCAGACCAGGGCTCGAACCCGTGTCCCCCGCATTGCATTGGCAGGCGGATTCTTAACCACGGCGCCACCAGGGAAGCCCTAGGTGTTCTCATAGAGAGTCTAAAAACAGAGGGCACTGAGCGAAGGTAGTGGTTATTAAAGGCTCAGGATCTAAATTCTACCTGCCTGTACACCCCTTCCCAGCTGTCGATTTGACCCCATTTTTGAGTGCCGACCTCATTCTTCAACTTTCTCTGGCGTTTGTTATACTCACCTTGAAAACTTGTTTCTGTGATGCGTTGAGCAGACACAGGGTGGCAGACTGCAGAGGTGGAAGCTGGTGGTCGGATATTTGTGGGCTGAATCTCCTTCAGTCCCATTCCCATTTCTGGTTGCCCAGAGGCCCGACTTCCTGTGTATGACGCCGAGCCGTAGGATTGCGGGCAGGAGCCAAGTTCTCCATACAGTAAAGACCCCAGTGTGCCTTGGTTATAGTAATATACCTGGCTTCCTTCCTGGCAGGGAAGTGGCAGGCGGCTCTGCCCCTGATTTGGAATCTGAGATGGTGTTCCCTGAGCAAGGCTGGCAGAAAGCGATGGATGTAGAGGGACCATGTTCTTGGCGTCTGAAGTTTTATCATACTGGGCTGCCAGAAACATGGAGGAGGCAGCTGTGTGGCGGTCAGTGAGTGCCAGAGTAAAGTCTCCGAGTGAAGAAGAATTCTTTTCAGTGCTTGCTGTGATGTCCCACTCAAGAACACCTGGATAGGAAGCAGCTGAAGTGGAGATCTGGCTGTGGTCAGTAACTCCAGATAACATAGTCGTGCTAGAATGTTGGTAAAGGTAGGCACTACCCATGAGTGTCTGGAAAGGGGTACCAGTAGCCGATGCCGAACTGACGGCAGGGGCAGAGACTCTGGAGAAGTTGCAGACACTTCGTGTTAGGGAAGTTGCATTGCTCACCACAGGAGGAGAATGCTGCAGAGAATTTAGAGTTCCAAGTAGAGATGGATGTTGGAAATTTTCTGTAAGAACAAGAGGGTCATGAAAAACTCAGGGAGGTTGAGAAATTCTCACTACGTTTGAGGAACGGCATCATCTGAAGGTTCTTGCTATCAGGACACCTCTACTATCACTACTTCCTGAGAAACCCAAAATCAGACAGTTAATGATGGCTGTAAGGACTGAGCAGTTTTCCACTCTTCTCTATTAACTGCCTGTGCTCCCATCTTGGGCACAGACGGGCAGAAGAGCCAAGTGGTGTGGTTCAGAGATTGTTCTCTAGGCTGGAAGCAACCTTCTCCCTGCCCTGTCTTTCCCTTCAGCCTGCACTCGTATTGACTTCTATGCTATTTCCTAGACTGGAAGCATTTTAGAACTAGGAGGCCCTTAGAGAACTTCGATGTTCTCAGTCTCATTTCGTGAGTAAGGAAACTGAGGCTCAGAGAGGTCGGGTTGACTTGTTCAAGTTCTCTCATTATGTTAGTATCATTACCAGGTTTCAGAACCTAAGTATCCTGACTTCCTTGCCAGGACTCCACTCTGAGCATGATACTGCCAGAAAGCAGGAGAAATAGAACTTATAATATAGGCATTTTTTTTGTCCATTAGAAAACAGTACGGCTGTTACCATGGTCGTCTTCAGTGTCTCCCTTTGCTTGTGCAGTTCCCACGCTATTACCTAGAGGTGACGTACAGCTCAGTCCAACTGGTGAATTGAAAGAGTCATTTTTGCCCTCTTCAAGCCTGGTTTCTCATCCTACCTCAAAATGATTACCCGAAAGTGGATTTCTTAAGTGCTTTTGGAAAGGGAAAAGTTATCTGATTACTTCAGATTCCTCACCTATAAAGTGGTTATAACACCACCACCAATAATAATAGCAGTAATAATTAATAGATGAATAAGCTGATCTATTGCGTATGATTTATATGGAGGAAGATACAATAAGTTCTAGAAAGACAAAGAAAAATCATGACAAGCATATTACGTTAACGAAAAAGAAATCCATAGATATTAATGAAAACTGAGGTATGTGGCAAGTATCGAAGCCTAATGAATTTACTAACAAATGGCATTCTGTACTATCCATGCAATATTATGAAAGTGAATTTTGCCCACTCTATTTTAGTGAATACTATTAACCAGAAGACACGATGGAGGTGATAGAGGTGAATGAATTCCTAGCCAATGCATACAGACAGAGAAGGTATGTCAGTAAAAAATGCATAACAAGCAACAGAATGCAATAAATGTGCATGTATAGGTAGCCACAACACATATAGACAAGTATTTCAATGAAAACCGGTACGAAGCAGACAGCAAAATAATAAGTGTAAAAGAGTTTCATTATTGTGCTCCTTCATATTTTTACCCAGCAAGTAAGAGGTATTAAGCCTAGGAGAAATATATATTTCAATGAATATAGCTTATATAATAAGCAGAAAGGAAGCTTAAAATGTATCAGGAAGGTTTTTGGATTTATCCTAGAACTTAGATTAGAATCATCTTCAGCATCCAAGAAGATGGCATCCCAAAACCTCAAAAAACCATCATGCCTAGAATCCAATTAAAAAAGATTTTCAAATGTAAGAAAATCCACAGGACTCCACAATATGGTTTTCGATAAACGTGGATGTTTGTTTGTTTTGTTTCTTTGGCCGCGCCGCGTGGCCCTGGCCGTGAAAGCACCGAGTCCTAAGCACTGGACCGCCAGGGAATTCCCTAAGTGGGGGGAATTAGAGATGTGGGGCTTGACTTTTTCTTCTTCTTCTTCTTCTTCTTCGGTAGCTAAGATCTACAAGCGAACGATGGCTGTTGATCAATGTGCTCTCTGTGTTAGGAAGGAAATAACTGTAAAAATGAAAAGCAGCCTTGCCTTAGAACCTACATATCACACCAAGGAAAATAGTCCTTCTGATTCAATTTAGAAGATATCACTTAAAATGTTGAATTGGTGAAATGTCTACCTAGTTTAAAAATTAGAAAGAATAAAACACTGAAAAGCAGCCCCCTAGATAACCACTGTGGTTGCTTGTTTATAGGAGGCATCATTTCTAAAACGTATTTCTAAAATGTTTATATTCAAAACTGTCAAGTGGCCAACTGTATTCAGAGAGGCAATAAAAGAAAGAAAACGGAGTATGACTTTTCTGATAAGCTGCCTTTCCTGGTGATCCCCTGTTCTGGCCTTACTTTCCTTCTTAGTCTGTTAATGTAAGGGTTTGCTACCATCAACTTGGTTTTGCCCTGCTCTGAGCAGGTTTCCCTCTGTGCTGTTTCTGCTTTAATTGAAAATCTTTGGTTCCCATCAGCATTCCATTGCAAACTCCGTTTTTCTTGAGAGCTCCTCTATGCTTTCCCTCTTCATTCTTACATTTTCTCCCATCTCTTGGTGCCTGTTGGCCTGTGCTAATGAAAACCATCCTAAACTTCCTTACGCTCGACTCTGTGCCTCCCTGTAGAGCCCAGTACTCTCCATCCTCTCTCCCTATTCTCTCTTTTCAACTAGTCGAAATCCTAGTGGAGGGAGACCATTAGAGATGAAACATCTTGGTATATATTGCTAGTTTTCTATGTCCCCTGACTTTTCTATGTTTCTGTTGAAACACTCTTGAGAAGTGTCTGATTTCGTTTTCTACATGGGTACCCTTTAAGGCTCAATACTGGAAAAGAAGGGGATCAGAGTGATCAACCCAACGTGGTATCCTAACGTAACAGTTAAGGAAAGCAACAGGCTTTGTGAGACAGCCAGTGATTTGTCCAAAGTCACACAGATAGTAAACGTCAAAGTCAAAACTGAAATTAGGTCTCCAGACGTGTAGTTCAATACTTTCCCTCATTATTCCATGCTATTTTGAATCTCCTACTCAATTTAGGGGCAAAAGAAATCGAACGCAAAACTTTCCAAAGTTTCTTTTCTTACCTGACATGGTCAGAGAAGAGGAAGCATCCACTGCAGGTACCAGGGATGAGGAGACAACACTAGAGGATGTCCGAGTGGCTGCAGCTGAACGGCGCACGTGTCCAGTACAGAGGTCACTGGTTACTGGTCCAAACAGCTCCACGGAAACCCCAAGACTCTACCAAGTGGTAGTAGGTTTGGTAGGAGAGTGATGTCACAAAGCAGGCAGTTGAAAGGTATGAGAGAGCCAATAGGGAGGTCCGATCCCCAACAGGAAGGCGGGCTTGGGTGAAGAGAGTGTAGGAGAGCTAAAACAACACCTGAGTTTCTGAGCTCTGGGGAGGAAATCCTAGAAGACAGATTTACCTCCCCCAGGCTCTTCCATTAGGGAAATCATTGCCACATTTCTTACAGACGTTCATTAATACACTGAACTAAGAGTTACTTATATTCTACAGAGTATTCTATTTTATGTATCATATACTTAGAGCTATATAGATCTTCTTTAATTAATAATCCTTAGGAAGGAAAGAGCCATCTAGTTTGAACTATTACAGTTGTTCTGAAATCATATGTGTCTAATGAGTGAACTGATAGCAGCTTTTAAGGAGCCAAAGTAGGGATTAAGAAGCTCTTTTTGTAACTTGGTTCAAGAGTAGGGTGAAGTTTGTTGAGTGTACCTTGTGGAGAATGTTGTGGTCCAAGGCTCTTCTCTTTTAGTTTCTTCTCCTTGACTCCTACCTTCCTTGGGCTGGGCTAGGCTGGGGGCCAGGTTGGACTTGCGACTTAACATTTCTCTTCCGCTTTCTCTTTTTTTTTTTTCTTCCATTATGGGCATTGCTTCGAGGACAAGCCTTGATCTTGCATTGGACGTTACTTCCTGTCACCTTCCAGCAGCAGGAGTCTTCTTTTCAGTGCTTGATGCTTCACGAAATAGACTCTGCCCGTTGGCAGCAAATACCAGAGAGCTAGGAGACAGAGCTGGTTGCAGACCTTTCCTCTTCCAGCCTTTGGTTGCAATTGTTTGGCCCATAATTTGCTAGCTCTAGTTCCTTGGGCCACACAGGTATCCTGCCATCTCCAGCTCTTGTTATATGTGAGAGACATTCTGAACACTGTCCCTTTTTCTTTGCACAGAAGTATATACAGTGTGGCAGTTACTGTAATCTCCTCCGCCTTGCAAACAGCCACTCTAGAATCTTGGACCTCTAGGACTCTCTGTCTTGCATGCTTGGGGGCAAGGCCAAGCAAAATGAAGAGGAGAATAATTAGAGAAAGAGGAGGACGTTGGTGGAGAATTGGGAGCAGGTAAGGTGAAAGGGCACAGGAGAAAAGAGATGCATGTAGACTTTTTGGTTTCTGTGGGAAACAGGTTGACACACTTGGGCCTCATTTGGTATTAACAGAACAGAGAGTTAAAGATCTAAGTAGCTAGATAGTGTGCAGCAACTGCCATGAAGTCTGTACACTGAAGAGAACAGTCTCACATCTAGTTTTCATTTTGTTTTATGTCATAGTACCTTATTTATAGCATTCACTGGTGTGTTTGTAGAATACAGATGTTTTCAAATGCTCTGGTTTTGTCTACATGGTTATCTCCTTGTCCTGTTTGTAAGGAATCCAACATTGTAAGACATATTGCATGTTTTTCTCTTGACGATTGTTGACCTTGAAGCGTCATGAACTAACTTGAGCTGTTGGATTCTGTGGAGAAACGTTCAAAAGGGTCTGTGAAAAAGGCACTGTGGTGAGTCGCATTATGCACCCGAGCGTAAGGAGCAAGATATCTGCCACCAGCCCAGCTTGGCCTGGATTGCCTCTGTTTTAGTTCCCCTGGTTAGTGCTTTTCTCCCTAACCACTCTTGTGACTGTGATAATGTGAGTAAGGGCGGAGTTGCTAATGATCTATGTGTGAGGTAAGCTGGTTTGAGGGAGGAAATCTATGGACCTAGTCATTTTCCTTGGTGGTAAGCTTTCAGGGGTGCAGAGATGGATCTTCCTGGGGCCTTTTCTGGTCCCAGGAAGATATCGCATAGATGGGACCTCCCAAGACACACATTGAATCTTTAGGCCTGTTTTTCCTATTATGAGGTACGAACGAGTTTCTTCACTGATGGGGATGATGCTTATCTGAGAAGAAATTGTGAAAGGTGGTGTAGTGTAGAGGTGTGGCTTAAGCTTTTAAGTTTTCCTCCAGGTTTTTCCCCTAAGCTTCCTACTTCGGACGGCCTACTTACATGATACTAGTAGGTGATGTCCGGCTAACAACTTCCTAAATATACCTGCAAGCCAGATCAGTGTCTCTTTTCTCTGTATTCCCATGGAAATCAAGAGTCCCGCCGAATTTTCCATCGAAACAGTTGATTTGTGTTGTCTCTAGGAATTCTAAAGGGCGTACCGTTGCTTCCTAACCGGTGTCATTTGGGAGATCCGCCTCTGTACGTTCAAATGATTAATTTTGAGACTTTGCTCATGTGTGCAGTAAACCCTTGAATTCCCTAAGACCTTCCTTTCCTCCATCTCCTACCCCATTAAGCCCGCTTCAGTTCATCTCCTGAATTTCTTTGGAATCTGTCAGCCAGCTCTTCCTCAACTTCCTAATACTGAACTTGCCTGTCTGTTGCGATTAGGTCCTAACTGGTGTCCATATATCTTGTTTCCTTCCAATCCACTCTTCACACAAGAAACCTTCAAAGCAAGTTGGAACGTTGCTCATAAACATCGCTCACAAACATTGTTTTGAGAATAGAAAACACACTGTTGGCCTTTAAGACTCTGCGTGGTCTAGAATCCTCTCTGCTTCTCTAGCCCCATCTTGTGCCACTTTTGCCCTCACTTTCTATGCTTCAGATACACTGAATTAACCTTAGTTCTCACTCATCTGACAGAAGTCAGTTCAGATACTATTTTTCACTGTGATTCCTAGCATTAAGGAATTTGATTATCAGGTTTTTTATGAGGACTATTTCATCAGGGGTACAGAAGTTCTGGCCATCTCTGGTTTTGGATATCCCTTATTTGTTGAGACCTTTGCGTTGTTTGGTTGCCTTTTGTCTGTTTTCCAGATGGGAAAACAGGAACAAGGGAAGTATAGGTTATTACTAGGTGGGGTTGAACAAGTGGAGCAGCAAACTGCAAAGCAGAAAGAAGAGGGACGTACTATAGAGGGATATGACTTCCATTCTCAAGGCGCCTGCATCCTGTGCAGGGAGACAGCCTAACATAAAATGTGCCTAACAACAAATATATTGACTTCTTACTAAAAATCTCCAGTTCATAGAACCGAGGGGTTTGTACCTTCTCCTTTAAAAGTGATAGTCCTGGGACTTCCCCGGTGGTCCCGTGGTGAAGACTCTGCGCTTCCAATGCAGCAGGCGTGGGTTCAATCCCTGGTTGGGGAGCTAAGATCCCACATGCTGCGCAGCCAAAGAAATTTTTGTCGAACGTTATACTCCTGTATTGTTGGCTTTAGTGGTTTAGATTTTGTTGTACTGTTAAGAAGATTTCAGTTTATTTACCGGGAACAAACAACACATAATGTAAAAATAGTTTCCCAGAAACGATTTCCATCATTCTCTTCTTCCCTTTCTCCCGCAGACTGGTGTTTCACCTTGACAAGTTCTCTGTCATTCCATAGGAAAGCTGTCTGGCTTGGAGGTTGCAATCCCAGGGAATTTTTCATCAGCGGGGAAGTCTCCATCACTACAGAGGAATCAAGGGAGAAGTCAGTCCCTGGTAAGTGAGATGCTCCCCCTAAACACCAACACAGCAGTCGTGTACCTTTCAAGGGGTTCAGGGGCAAGATGGGCAAGGCATTTCTACTAACTCTTCTTAAGGATCACGGACAGTGCCCTATGCTACGAGGTAAGCGGTGACTGCTGTAGTTCTTACTGGTGATCCTTTCCTGTCACTGATTCTCGGCCTTCTTTGTATTTCATAGGACTGTTGTCAGTCCAATACAAAATGAGTCTTATTTTTAAAAACCTGAAATGTTTTACAGAGCCTAGCATTCTCATATAGGGTCCTTTCCATTCTCCCCACTTTCCCGAGAGGCCAAGAACACTTCACACCATGAACTAGGAGAGGGGGTAGAGCCCTTTCTGATGAAATACATCAACAAAGACAGAGCCTTAGCCTGCTTGCTCTCTGGACAGGATCTCGGACCACAAGGTCTTCAATCCTGGTATAAATGAAGGAAGTGAGGACAGTTCAACTGGCACTCTGATAACAAGAGTTCGGAAACACCTTCCAAAGAGACTATAGCAGTAGATGAGGGAAGGGAGTGCTACAGTGTGGCAGTACAGGGGGAATGATCGGCTACAGCAGTGAAAAGTGTGGTACCGATTGGTGTGCTCTCGGGGTTCTTGTACATGTAGCATAGATGACCTCTACAGTGGCCCTCCCACCTTCCCACCTGCATTAGGTGTTCTTTTTTTTTGTAATTTATGTTTATGTATTTATTTACTGTTTGAACTTATTTATTCTACGTATTTATTTTTTTGGCTGCACTGGGTCTCTCATTGCTGTGCACGGGCTTTCTCTAGTTGGCGGCTAGCGGGGGCTACTCTCGGTTGCGGTGTGCGGGCATCTCATCGCGGTGGCTTCTCTTGTTGCGGAGCATGGGCTGTAGGCACGTGGGCTTCGGTAGTTGAGGCTCACGGGCTCTAGAATGCAGGCTCCGTCGTTGTGGCACATGCGCTTAGTTGCTGCACGGCATGTGGGATCTTCGCAGACCAGGGCTCGAACCCGTGTCCCCTGCATTGGCAGGCGCCACCAGGGAAGCCCTAGGTGTTCTCATATAGAGTCTAAAAACAGAGAGCACTGAGAGAAGGTAGTGGTTATTAAAGGCTCAGGATCTAAATTCTACCTGTCTCTACACCCCTTCCCAGCTGTCGATTTGACCCCATTTTTGAATGCTGACCTCATTGTTCAACTTTTCTCTGCCGTCTGTATACTCACCTTGAAAACTTGTTTCTGTGATGCGTTGAGCAGACACAGGGTGGCAGATTGCAGAGGTGGAAGCTGGTGGTCGGATATTTGTGGGCTGAATCTCCTTCAGTCCCATTCCCATTTCTGGTTGCCCAGAGGCCCTACTTCCTGTGTGTGACGCCGAGCCGTAGGATTGCGGGCAGGAGCCAAGTTCTCCATACAGTAAAGACCCCAGTGTGCCTTGGTTATAGTAATATACCTGGCTTCCTTCCTGGCAGGGAAGTGACAGGCGGCTATGCCCCTGCTTTGTTCGTGGGCCTCCTGATCCAGCAGTTCCCTTGGCTCTGCCCCTGTCGTCAGCTGCCCCTAGGATAACTCTGAGCCCTAGCCACTTCTCTGGTAGATTTCCCTATTCCCCCACTACAGTCACACCTGAATAAGGCAACTCAGACCTTTCAGAGATGTGTCCTGAACCTCTTGTTTTCTGAAATACCTATCTGGTGGTTGTGAGACTTAAGGCCAGCGTCCCCGAGAGACTTTTTCTATTTCTCCTAGTAAACCTAGACTCATCTTCTGTCACCTTCAACTCTACTCCAATTGTGTTCTTTCAACCCAGACCTCTGACCCTGCTTTTTACTTCTGCCATTTCATCCTCGCTCCTGCTTCCTTTCCTAAATCCATACGTCTCTTTTGGCCTTCCTAGCCCTGGGCCAAGTTCCTTCCTCTTTGCTCAGTTTTTACCCCTTTCCTTCATTCTCCCATCCAACTTTCAGTCCTTCCTTTCTCACGCCCCAGTTAGCAGCATCTGAAAATTCGAAAGGTTTGTTACTCGTCTATTAATTGTATTCCATTTACTTATTCAGTTCTATACCTGTCTTACCTGTGTATGGAAGAACAGCTGGTAGCCAAGGTGGCACCAAGAATCCTAGCAGCTCTCACTTGACGTATCCGTAGTAGTCGGCAATTTCCATTTCGTTTTCCCTCTCGGTGAAAAATTGCAGCTTGCCCGAAGAGGTGTATCTGGCAGCATTCTCCCGTTGTTGTTGAGCCCGCCTCTTCATGGCCTCTCGCTCTGGCCTCTGCTCTTGTTCGATGGGCTTTGACATGACTGGCTCAGGCACGTTGGGTTCCCTCCATGGAACTCGTTGCTTGCTGAAGTCTTGGAGTAGAAATTGGGTTTGGAGCTTGGGTGGGGACTGGCGCTTATTCACAGCAGGGGGAACAGGCTCCCGCTGGAGAGGAGCGCCAGATGAAGTTTTGGAGGGTGCAGGCCTAGGAGCAGCAGACTGAGGGACACGAGGCTGGGTATGGTTGGGCCAAGCCGGTTGGGTTGGGTTGGTCACAGTTGGCTGAGCTGGTTTGGCGGGGCCTGGCAAAGAGGCAGGAGCTGGCTGGGATGAATTGGCTGCAGCAGGTTGAGCTGAGTCAGTAGAACCAGGCTGGGCACGGTAAGCCCCAGCAGGCCGATGTGAGGCCAGAGACTGTGGCCTCCGAGGAGCGGGTCGAGCTTGAGGCTTGTCCCAGGCAGAAAAAGGCAGAGGTATCAACTTGACCTTCCCAGGAGGAGGCCGCTCATACTGGGCTGGAGACGGACACTCTGTTTCAGCACTGCTGTCTGGTTTCTGGGCTTGGACTTGCGTTTTCTCAGGACCCTTCCCCTCACGTGGGGTATGCCGCCATGGCTGGATAGCTGGGGGTGGCTGGGGGTCTTTGGGGTTGCTTGACTTTCCCAAGAGCCGACAGGAAGAGAGCCCAGTTTTCGTCTCATTCTTCTTCCCCAGCGCATGAAGAACCTTCACAGACTCCAGCATGCGCACGCCAAGGGAGGTTCGAGGCTTTTGAAAGCTCTGTTGGAGAAGCTCAGTTTGGTGTTCCTTTCGCTTCGTGTGGGGGATTGCTGGCTTCTCTTCTGCCTTGACTTTGTTCCCTGACTGCTTGTTCTCCTCAGCCTTGTTTCTCCCTCTGGTCCTTTTGGTCTTTTCCTGCCCGTGGCTCTTAGTTTTGCTGATCTTTCTGGATGCAGCTTTCTGAGGTTTGCCTTGAGAGTGCTTGGCCGTGTTCACAGGAGCCCTGTCACTGACTGCAGCGTGGCATGTAACCACTTCTCCCCCTAACGGGCACTCTGGATTCTTTGGCTGGATTTTGGCCTTGGGAGCGCCACTGATAGGCTCAGAGGCTTTCTGTTTGTTCTTCCTGGGTTGATCAGAGGGAACCTTTATGACACTTGGCTTTTCCTGCACCTGATTCACCTTAATGGCTCTGGTGTCTTTAGCTTTGATCACGTTGGGACCTTGGGATTGATCAAGATCTTTCAAAGGATTAAAGAGCTGGGGAAGGTGAATATCCTCCGCCAGTGTAGTAATGTCTGCAAGACCACTGCTAGGTTCAATCCCATTTTCAAGTGTCCCTAGGTCCTGACGACTCCGGCTGTTCTCTCCCAGATCAGCATTTTCAGAACCAGGCTGCTCCTCTTGGCTGAGGGGATCGGTGCAGGCCAGCGGCTGGTGAATATCAGGGATTCCTAAAGGGAGTAGTGGAGGATCTTGGTTCTCTGTTGGGATCTGGTAGGCATCCAGAGGCTTTGAAAGCTTGGTTTTGATATCATCCACGTGCTTACTCTCTATTTGTCCCTGGCTTGGAGCTGGAGGCAGGGCCAGGAGACGCCTGGCACTCTGGACTGGAGCTGTCACTGAAATGTCCCCAAGTTCAGATGGTGGGTTACTCTCAAGTATGTGGCTGTTTCTGCTACTGCAGGACTTGGGGAGTTCTTGACTTTGTGTCACACAAAACGTCTGGCTTGGAGGTTGCAATCCCAGGGAATTTTTCATCACCAGGGGGGAGGTCTCCATCCCTACAAAGGGATCAAGGGAGAAGTCAGTCCCTGGTAAGTGAGATGCTCCCCCTAAACACCAACACAGCAGTCGTGTACCTTTCAAGGGGTTCAGGGGCAAGATGGGCAAGGCATTTCTACTAACTCTTCTTAAGGATCATGGACAGTGCCCTATGCTACGAGGTAAGCGGTGACTGTTGTAATTCTTACTGGTGAGCCTTTCCTGTCGCTGATTCTCGGCTCGCTTTGTATTTCATAGGACTGTTATAAGTCCAATACAAAATGAGTCTTATTTTTAAAAACCTGAAATGTTTTACAAAGCCTAGCATTCTCATATAGGGTCCTTTCCATTCTCCCCACTTTCCCGAGAGGCCAAGAACACGTCACACCATGAACTAGGAGAGGGGGTAGAGCCCTTGCTGATGAAATACATCAACAAAGACAGAGTCTTAGCCTGCTTGCTCTCTGGACAGGATCTCGGACCACAAGGTCTTCAATCCTGGTATAAATGAAGGAAGTGAGGACAGTTCAACTGGCACTCACATAACAAGAGTTCTGAAACACCTTCCGAAGAGACTATAGCAGTAGATGAGGGAAGGGAGTGCTACAGTGTGGCAGTACAGGGGGAACGATCGGCTACAGCAGTGAAAAGTGTGGTACCGATTGGTGTGCTCTCGGCGTTCTTGTACATGTAGCATAGATGACCTCTACAGTGGCCCTCCCACCTTCCCACCTGCATTAGGTGTTCTTTTTTTTGTAATTTATGTTTATGTATTTATTTACTGTTTGAACTTATTTATTCTACGTATTTATTTTTTTGGCTGCACTGGGTCTCTCATTGCTGTGCACGGGCTTTCTCTAGTTGGCGGCTAGCGGGGGCTACTCTCGGTTGCGGTGTGCGGGCTTCTCATCGCGGTGGCTTCTCTTGTTGCGGAGCATGGGCTGTAGGCACGTGGGCTTCGGTAGTTGAGGCTCACGGGCTCTAGAATGCAGGCTCCGTCGTTGTGGCACATGCGCTTAGTTGCTGCACGGCATGTGGGATCTTCGCAGACCAGGGCTCGAACCCGTGTCCCCCGCATTGCATTGGCAGGCGGATTCTTAACCACGGCGCCACCAGGGAAGCCCTAGGTGTTCTCATATAGAGTCTAAAAACAGAGGGCACTGAGCGAAGGTAGTGGTTATTAAAGGCTCAGGATCTAAATTCTACCTGCCTCTACACCCCTTCCCAGCTGTCGATTTGACCCCATTTTTGAATGCCGACCTCATTCTTCAACTTTCTCTGGCGTTTGTTATACTCACCTTGAAAACTTGTTTCTGTGATGCGTTGAGCAGACACAGGGTGGCAGACTGCAGAGGTGGAAGCTGGTGGTCGGATATTTGTGGGCTGAATCTCCTTCAGTCCCATTCCCATTTCTGGTTGCCCAGAGGCCCGACTTCCTGTGTATGACGCCGAGCCGTAGGATTGCGGGCAGGAGCCAAGTTCTCCATACAGTAAAGACCCCAGTGTGCCTTGGTTATAGTAATATACCTGGCTTCCGTCCTGGCAGGGAAGTGACAGGCGGCTCTGCCCCTGATTTGGAATCTGAGATGGTGTTCCCTGAGCAAGGCTGGCAGAAAGCGATGGATGTAGAGGGACCATGTTCTTGGCGTCTGAAGTTTTATCATACTGGGCTGCCAGAAACATGGAGGAGGCAGCTGTGTGGCGGTCAGTGAGTGCCAGAGTAAAGTCTCCGAGTGAAGAAGAATTCTTTTCAGTGCTTGCTGTGATGTCCCACTCAAGAACACCTGGATAGGAAGCAGCTGAAGTGGAGATCTGGCTGTGGTCAGTAACTCCAGATAACATAGTCGTGCTAGAATGTTGGTAAAGGTAGGCACTACCCATGAGTGTCTGGAAAGGGGTACCAGTAGCCGATGCCGAACTGACGGCAGGGGCAGAGACTCTGGAGAAGTTGCAGACACTTCGTGTTAGGGAAGTTGCATTGCTCACCACAGGAGGAGAATGCTGCAGAGAATTTAGAGTTCC
>NW_028122296.1:0-69015 GCF_965194805.1 Balaenoptera borealis
CAGTAGGCCCACTCCCCGACCTATAATCTAAGAAGAGAGAATTGGAAAGACACAGGCAGGCAAATCTGCATTGCACACTCATACAATACCCAAGATATGGAAGTAACCAAAAACTCCACCAACAGATGGGTGGACAAAGAAGAACTCCTCCATGTACAGATGGAATATTCGCTAGTGAAAAAAATGAAACAATGCCATTAGCAGCACCATAGATGTGTCTAGACATAATCACGCAACCTGTAGTAAGTGAGAAAGCAAAAGACACATATCCTATCATATCACTTTTAGGAGTTACTTAAAAATTGATACCAATGAAGATATTTCCACAGAGAAAGGCAATCACAGATTCATTAAAAAAACTTACGGTCCACCAAATAGAAAGGGATGAGGATTGGATACATTACCATATTGGGGTTAACAGAGATATACAAACCATGTGAAATATATAACCACCAAAGACGTACGGAAGACCAGGAGAAGACTACTCAACATTGTGTCATAACCTACATGGGAAAAGGATGCGAGGAAGAATAGATACACGTATATGTGTGAAAGAACCACATCTTGCACACCTAGAACAAACAAACCATTGTAATCAAATTTGCTGGGATCAAAGCTAAAAAGTAAATTACAAATATGAACAAGAAGTAATGAGACATAAACTTAAAGGGCTTTTCTCCTGGCACATTCCATTTGAATTTACAACCTAGAACACCACTTCCATTAAGACTCTGTTTCCCCAGTTACCAAATTTGGTAAAGGAGAAATGCTGCCACCTTGTGGCCGTTTCCTGCAAGAGCAGCTTTAAACTCACAGCTAATGGTCACTTAACATTCACAAGGACTCAGGGCTGTAAAGGACACCTGCCCTAAAAAATTGTGCTGAAGTAGGGAATGGACAAAAAAATTCAAAACAGGGAAATGTTTCAAGAAGAGTATGAAGAGTTAAGTTTTACTCACGCTCGTTCAAAAAACAAGGAAAATGGATAAAAGCTCAACCTCAGGGAGTGTTAGACCCATGCAATCTAATCTACAAAAACTTTCAACTTACACCAGTCGACTGACCATCAGCAAAAAGTCTACAAACAATAAATGCTGAAGGGGTTTTAAAGAACTGTGTCCCCTCTACCTGCTGGTGAGACGTAAAGGGGTAACAGCCAATAATGAGAACAGCAAGGAGCTGTGTTTAAAAGTAAAAACGGAGGTACCATTCAATCCAGCAGGCGCACCAATGGACCTCTCACCTGAGAAGACAAGAATCGAGAAGACACAGGCCGCAAAAGCTGCAGTGCAGCCTTATTCACAATAGCCAAGACAGTGAAGCAATCAAAATATCCAACAAGAGGTGAATGGATAAAGAAGCAGTGGTCCATGTACGCAATGGAATATTAGCCATGGAAAACAATGAACCATTGCTCTCTGAGGCACCACAAATGAGTCTGGAGATAATCACGAAACAGGAGGTAAGTCGGAAAGTAAAAGACCTATATTCTATGATATCACTTATAGGCGTTATCTAATAACTGACACAAATGAACATATTTCCACAGAGAAAGACACTCACAGACTTAGAAAACAAACTATGCTCATCTCAGAGGAAAGGTGGGGGGAATGGATAAATTAAGATTAGTGTTACTATATGTATACAAACACATATTATATACATATCTCAAAAAGACCGACCATATAGCAAGGGAGGTCTGCGGAACCCACTGTAACATTTTACGTGGGAAGAGGATCTTTACGTGAATAGACATTTTTAATGTACAAATGAACCAGATTGTGTACACCTAGGAGAAACAATATTCTAAGCTTTACCCCAATTAAAACACTTTTAAAAACCAAGAAGAAATAATGAGACATAAACTTATGGGGGTTTCTCCATGCACAGTCCAATGTAATTTACAACCTAGGAACACGACTTCCAGAAAGGCTCTGCTGCCCTAGTACTCAGATTTGGGAAAGGAGAAATGCTGCCTCCTTGAGGCCACTTCCCACAACAGCAGCTTTAAACCCATTGCTAAAGGTCCCTAAATATTCACCAAACTTGAAGTTCGGGAAATGACACCTGCTCTCTAAAAAAATTCTGGCGTGGAATATCGACCAAAAAATTCAAAAGAGGGCAACCTTCCAAGAAGACAATTTCAAGAGTTATATTGTACTCCCAATTGTTTCCTTTTTTTAACAGAAAAGAAAACGGCGGAGAAAAATGATGAGTTTTACGAATTTTCAAAGACATGCAATCCCAAATTACAAAACCCTATCAGCTCACAGCAGCCAGTAGGGCCATTAGCAGAAAGGCTGCAAACAATAAATGCTAAATCGATTGTGGAGAAATGCGTACCCTCGATTCTAAGGGGGACGTGGTAAGAGCCACTAATGAAAACACAAAGAAGGTGCTTTGAAAAGGGAAACACGGTGCTACCAGTCAATCAATCACACCCACTGCTGGGCCTATCACCTGAGAAAATGAGAATCCAAAAGTCACAGGCTGGCAATCCTGCACTCCAACGATATTTACCATAGCCAACACTTGGAAGCAATGAAAATGTCCATCAACCGAGGAATGCACAAAGTAGAAGTGCTCCACGTACTCAGTGGAAAATTTCCCCAATAAAATATAAAAATTAAATTTAAAAATCCAACAAAAGTAAGGAGACATCAGCTTGTGTGGGTTTCTCCGGGCACACTCCACTCTAATTTATAACCGAGAAACACCACAGGCCGCAAGGAATTTTCCCTAGTTACTTGGGTGGGGAACATAGAAAGGCTGCCGCCCTCTGGCAGTTAGCTGCAAAAGCAGCTTTAAAGCCTGTGCTAATGGTCATTTCATAGGAACAAGTACTGCAGAACTGTAAATGAAACCTGCCCTCAAAATGTCTTGAGGGAGGTAATGGCCAAAACATTTCAAAATGGGACACATACTTTAAGAGAACACTTTGAAGAACTAAGGGGTAATCACAGCTTGAAAAATAAAAAGGACATGCCTTAAAGGTCAATTTCAACGGATTATGAGGCACATGCGAATTCAACCACAAAGAGGTATCAGCTCACACTTGTCAGAATAACCATCAGCAAGAAAACGACAAACAATAAATGCTGAAGGTGTTGCGGAGAAATGCATACCCTCAACTTCAAGTGGGACGTAACTTGCAAAGGGCCACGAATGAGAGCAGAAAGGAGGCGCCTTAAAAAGGTAAACATTGAGCTACCATATGATCCAGCAGGCCCACTCCCCGACCTATAATCTAAGAAGAGAGAATTGGAAAGACACAGGCAGGCAAATCTGCATTGCACAGTCTTACAATAGCCAAGATATGGAAGTAACCAAAAACTCCACCAACAGATGGGTGGACAAAGAAGAACTCCTCCATGTACAGATGGAATATTCGCTAGTGAAAAAAAATGAAACAATGCCATTAGCAGCACCATAGATGTGTCTAGACATAATCACGCAACCTGTAGTAAGTGAGAAAGCAAAAGACACATATCCTATCATATCACTTTTAGGAGTTACTTAAAAATTGATACCAATGAAGATATTTCCACAGAGAAAGGCAATCACAGATTCATTAAAAAAACTTACGGTCCACCAAATAGAAAGGGATGAGGATTGGATACATTACCATATTGGGGTTAACAGAGATATACAAACCATGTGAAATATATAACCACCAAAGACGTACGGAAGACCAGGAGAAGACTACTCAACATTGTGTCATAACCTACATGGGAAAAGGATGCGAGGAAGAATAGATACACGTATATGTGTGAAAGAACCACATCTTGCACACCTAGAACAAACAAACCATTGTAATCAAATTTGCTGGGATCAAAAATAAAAAAGTAAATTCCAAATATGAACAAGAAGTAATGAGACATAAACTTAAAGGGCTTTTTTCCTGGCACATTCCATTCGAATTTACAACCTAGAACACCACTTCCATTAAGGCTCTGTTTCCCCAGTTACCAAATTTGGTAAAGGAGAAATGCTGCCACCTTGTGGCCGTTTCCGGCAAGAGCAGCTTTAAACTCACAGCTAATGGTCACTTAACATTCACAAGGACTCAGGGCTGTAAAGGACACCTGCCCTAAAAAATTCTGCTGAAGTAGGGAATGGACAAAAAAATTCAAAACAGGCAAATGTTTCAAAAAGAGAGTATGAAGAGTTAAGTTTTACTCACGCTCTTTTAAAAAAAAAAGGAAAATGGATAAAAGCTCAATCTCAGGGAGTGGTAGCCCCATGCAATCTAATCTACAAAAAGTTTCAACTTACACCAGTCGACTGACCATCAGCAAAAAGTCTACAAACAATAAATGCTGAAGGGGTTTTAAAGAACTGTGTCCCCTCTACCTGCTGGTGAGAGGTAAAGGGGTAACAGCCAATAATGAGAACAGAAAGGAGCTGTGTTTAAAAGTAAAAATGGAGGTACCATTCAATCCAGCAGGCGCACCAATGGACCTCTCACCTGAGAAGACAAGAATCGAGAAGACGCAGGCCGCAAAAGCTGCAGTGCAGCCTTATTCACAATAGCCAAGACAGTGAAGCAATCAAAATATCCAACAAGAGGTGAACGGATAAAGAAGAAGTGGTCCATGTACACAATGGAATATTAGCCATGGAAAACAATGAACCATTGCTCTCTGAGGCACCACAAATGAGTCTGGAGATAATCACGAAACATGAGGTAAGTCGGAAAGTAAAAGACCTATATTCTATGATATCACTTATAGGCGTTATCTAATAACTGACACAAATGAACATATTTCCACAGAGAAAGACACTCACAGACTTAGAAAACAAACTATGCTCATCTCAAAGGAAAGGTGGGGGGAATGGATAAATTAAGATTAGTGTTACTATATGTATACAAACACAGGTTATATACGTATCTCAAAAAGACCGACCATATAGCAAGGGAGGTCTGCGGAACCCTCTGTAATATTTTACATGGGAAGAGGGTCTGTACTTGAATAGACATATAAAATGTCCAAATGAACCAGATTGCGTACACCTAGGACAAACAATATTCTAAGCTTTACCCCAATTAAAACACTTTTAAAAACCAGGAAGAAATAATGAGACATAAACTTATGGGGGTTTCTCCATGCACAGTCCAATGTAATTTACAACCTAGGAACACGACTTCCAGAAAGGCTCTGCTGCCCTAGTACCCAGATTTGGGAATGGAGAAATGCTGCCTCCTTGAGGCCATTTCCCACAACAGCAGCTTTAAACCCATTGCTAAAGGTCACTACATATTCACCAAACTTGCACTTCGGGAAATGACACCTGATCTCTAAAACAACTCTGGCGTGGAAAATAGACCAAAAAATTCAAAAGAGGGCAACCTTCCAAGAAGACAATTTCAAGAGTTATATTGTACTCCCAATTGTTTCCTTTTTTTAACAGAAAAGAAAACGGCGGAGAAAAATGATGAGTTTTACGAATTTTCAAAGACATGCAATCCCAAATTACAAAACCCTATCAGCTCACAGCAGCCAGTAGGGCCATTAGCAGAAAGGCTGCAAACAATAAATGCTAAATCGACTGTGGAGAAATGCGTACCCTCGATTCTAAGGGGGACGTGGTAAGAGCCACTAATGAAAACACAAAGAAGGTGCTTTGAAAAGGGAAACACGGTGCTACCAGTCAATCAATCACACCCACTGCTGGGCCTATCCCCTGAGAAAATGAGAATCCAAAAGTCACAGGCTGGCAATCCTGCACTCCAACAATATTTACCATAGCCAACACTTGGAAGCAATGAAAATCTCCATCAACCGAGGAATGCACAAAGTAGAAGTGGTCCACGTACTCAGTGGAAAATTACTCCAATAAAAAATAAAAATTAAATTTAAAAATCCAACCAAAGTAAGGAGACATCAGCTTGTGTGGGTTTGTCCGGGCACACTCCACTCTCATTTATAACCGAGAAACACCACAGGCCGCAAGGGCTTTTCCCTAGTTACCAGGGTGGGGAACATAGAAAGGCTGCCGCCCTCTGGCAGTTAGCTGCAAAAGCAGCTTTAAAGCCTGTGCTAATGGTCATTTCATAGGAACAAGTACTGCAGAACTGTAAATGAAACCTGCCCTCAAAATGTCTTGAGGGAGGTAATGGCCAAAACATTTCAAAATGGGACACATACTTTAAGAGAACACTTTGAAGAACTAAGGGGTAATCACAGCTTGAAAAATAAAAAGGACATGCCTTAAAGGTCAATTTCAACGGATTATGAGGCACATGCGAATTCAACCACAAAGAGGTATCAGCTCACACTTGTCAGAATAACCATCAGCAAGAAAACGACAAACAATAAATGCTGAAGGTGTTGTGGAGAAATGCATACCCTCAACTTCAAGTGGGACGTAACTTGCAAAGGGCCACGAATGAGAGCAGAATGGAGGTGCCTTAAATAGGTAAACACTGAGCTACCATATGATCCAGTAGGCCCACTCCCCGACCTATAATCTAAGAAGAGAGAATTGGAAAGACACAGGCAGGCAAATCTGCATTGCACACTCATACAATACCCAAGATATGGAAGTAACCAAAAACTCCACCAACAGATGGGTGGACAAAGAAGAACTCCTCCATGTACAGATGGAATATTCGCTAGTGAAAAAAAATGAAACAATGCCATTAGCAGCACCATAGATGTGTCTAGACATAATCACGCAACCTGTAGTAAGTGAGAAAGCAAAAGACACATATCCTATCATATCACTTTTAGGAGTTACTTAAAAATTGATACCAATGAAGATATTTCCACAGAGAAAGGCAATCACAGATTCATTAAAAAAACTTACGGTCCACCAAATAGAAAGGGATGAGGATTGGATACATTACCATATTGGGGTTAACAGAGATATACAAACCATGTGAAATATATAACCACCAAAGACGTACGGAAGACCAGGAGAAGACTACTCAACATTGTGTCATAACCTACATGGGAAAAGGATGCGAGGAAGAATAGATACACGTATATGTGTGAAAGAACCACATCTTGCACACCTAGAACAAACAAACCATTGTAATCAAATTTGCTGGGATCAAAGCTAAAAAGTAAATTACAAATATGAACAAGAAGTAATGAGACATAAACTTAAAGGGCTTTTCTCCTGGCACATTCCATTTGAATTTACAACCTAGAACACCACTTCCATTAAGACTCTGTTTCCCCAGTTACCAAATTTGGTAAAGGAGAAATGCTGCCACCTTGTGGCCGTTTCCTGCAAGAGCAGCTTTAAACTCACAGCTAATGGTCACTTAACATTCACAAGGACTCAGGGCTGTAAAGGACACCTGCCCTAAAAAATTGTGCTGAAGTAGGGAATGGACAAAAAAATTCAAAACAGGGAAATGTTTCAAGAAGAGTATGAAGAGTTAAGTTTTACTCACGCTCGTTCAAAAAACAAGGAAAATGGATAAAAGCTCAACCTCAGGGAGTGTTAGACCCATGCAATCTAATCTACAAAAACTTTCAACTTACACCAGTCGACTGACCATCAGCAAAAAGTCTACAAACAATAAATGCTGAAGGGGTTTTAAAGAACTGTGTCCCCTCTACCTGCTGGTGAGACGTAAAGGGGTAACAGCCAATAATGAGAACAGCAAGGAGCTGTGTTTAAAAGTAAAAACGGAGGTACCATTCAATCCAGCAGGCGCACCAATGGACCTCTCACCTGAGAAGACAAGAATCGAGAAGACACAGGCCGCAAAAGCTGCAGTGCAGCCTTATTCACAATAGCCAAGACAGTGAAGCAATCAAAATATCCAACAAGAGGTGAATGGATAAAGAAGCAGTGGTCCATGTACGCAATGGAATATTAGCCATGGAAAACAATGAACCATTGCTCTCTGAGGCACCACAAATGAGTCTGGAGATAATCACGAAACAGGAGGTAAGTCGGAAAGTAAAAGACCTATATTCTATGATATCACTTATAGGCGTTATCTAATAACTGACACAAATGAACATATTTCCACAGAGAAAGACACTCACAGACTTAGAAAACAAACTATGCTCATCTCAGAGGAAAGGTGGGGGGAATGGATAAATTAAGATTAGTGTTACTATATGTATACAAACACATATTATATACATATCTCAAAAAGACCGACCATATAGCAAGGGAGGTCTGCGGAACCCACTGTAACATTTTACGTGGGAAGAGGATCTTTACGTGAATAGACATTTTTAATGTACAAATGAACCAGATTGTGTACACCTAGGAGAAACAATATTCTAAGCTTTACCCCAATTAAAACACTTTTAAAAACCAAGAAGAAATAATGAGACATAAACTTATGGGGGTTTCTCCATGCACAGTCCAATGTAATTTACAACCTAGGAACACGACTTCCAGAAAGGCTCTGCTGCCCTAGTACTCAGATTTGGGAAAGGAGAAATGCTGCCTCCTTGAGGCCACTTCCCACAACAGCAGCTTTAAACCCATTGCTAAAGGTCCCTAAATATTCACCAAACTTGAAGTTCGGGAAATGACACCTGCTCTCTAAAAAAATTCTGGCGTGGAAAATCGACCAAAAAATTCAAAAGAGGGCAACCTTCCAAGAAGACAATTTCAAGAGTTATATTGTACTCCCAATTGTTTCCTTTTTTTAACAGAAAAGAAAACGGCGGAGAAAAATGATGAGTTTTACGAATTTTCAAAGACATGCAATCCCAAATTACAAAACCCTATCAGCTCACAGCAGCCAGTAGGGCCATTAGCAGAAAGGCTGCAAACAATAAATGCTAAATCGATTGTGGAGAAATGCGTACCCTCGATTCTAAGGGGGACGTGGTAAGAGCCACTAATGAAAACACAAAGAAGGTGCTTTGAAAAGGGAAACACGGTGCTACCAGTCAATCAATCACACCCACTGCTGGGCCTATCACCTGAGAAAATGAGAATCCAAAAGTCACAGGCTGGCAATCCTGCACTCCAACGATATTTACCATAGCCAACACTTGGAAGCAATGAAAATGTCCATCAACCGAGGAATGCACAAAGTAGAAGTGCTCCACGTACTCAGTGGAAAATTTCCCCAATAAAATATAAAAATTAAATTTAAAAATCCAACAAAAGTAAGGAGACATCAGCTTGTGTGGGTTTCTCCGGGCACACTCCACTCTAATTTATAACCGAGAAACACCACAGGCCGCAAGGAATTTTCCCTAGTTACTTGGGTGGGGAACATAGAAAGGCTGCCGCCCTCTGGCAGTTAGCTGCAAAAGCAGCTTTAAAGCCTGTGCTAATGGTCATTTCATAGGAACAAGTACTGCAGAACTGTAAATGAAACCTGCCCTCAAAATGTCTTGAGGGAGGTAATGGCCAAAACATTTCAAAATGGGACACATACTTTAAGAGAACACTTTGAAGAACTAAGGGGTAATCACAGCTTGAAAAATAAAAAGGACATGCCTTAAAGGTCAATTTCAACGGATTATGAGGCACATGCGAATTCAACCACAAAGAGGTATCAGCTCACACTTGTCAGAATAACCATCAGCAAGAAAACGACAAACAATAAATGCTGAAGGTGTTGCGGAGAAATGCATACCCTCAACTTCAAGTGGGACGTAACTTGCAAAGGGCCACGAATGAGAGCAGAAAGGAGGCGCCTTAAAAAGGTAAACATTGAGCTACCATATGATCCAGCAGGCCCACTCCCCGACCTATAATCTAAGAAGAGAGAATTGGAAAGACACAGGCAGGCAAATCTGCATTGCACAGTCTTACAATAGCCAAGATATGGAAGTAACCAAAAACTCCACCAACAGATGGGTGGACAAAGAAGAACTCCTCCATGTACAGATGGAATATTCGCTAGTGAAAAAAAATGAAACAATGCCATTAGCAGCACCATAGATGTGTCTAGACATAATCACGCAACCTGTAGTAAGTGAGAAAGCAAAAGACACATATCCTATCATATCACTTTTAGGAGTTACTTAAAAATTGATACCAATGAAGATATTTCCACAGAGAAAGGCAATCACAGATTCATTAAAAAAACTTACGGTCCACCAAATAGAAAGGGATGAGGATTGGATACATTACCATATTGGGGTTAACAGAGATATACAAACCATGTGAAATATATAACCACCAAAGACGTACGGAAGACCAGGAGAAGACTACTCAACATTGTGTCATAACCTACATGGGAAAAGGATGCGAGGAAGAATAGATACACGTATATGTGTGAAAGAACCACATCTTGCACACCTAGAACAAACAAACCATTGTAATCAAATTTGCTGGGATCAAAAATAAAAAAGTAAATTCCAAATATGAACAAGAAGTAATGAGACATAAACTTAAAGGGCTTTTTTCCTGGCACATTCCATTCGAATTTACAACCTAGAACACCACTTCCATTAAGGCTCTGTTTCCCCAGTTACCAAATTTGGTAAAGGAGAAATGCTGCCACCTTGTGGCCGTTTCCGGCAAGAGCAGCTTTAAACTCACAGCTAATGGTCACTTAACATTCACAAGGACTCAGGGCTGTAAAGGACACCTGCCCTAAAAAATTCTGCTGAAGTAGGGAATGGACAAAAAAATTCAAAACAGGCAAATGTTTCAAAAAGAGAGTATGAAGAGTTAAGTTTTACTCACGCTCTTTTAAAAAAAAAAAGGAAAAGGGATAAAAGCTCAATCTCAGGGAGTGGTAGCCCCATGCAATCTAATCTACAAAAAGTTTCAACTTACACCAGTCGACTGACCATCAGCAAAAAGTCTACAAACAATAAATGCTGAAGGGGTTTTAAAGAACTGTGTCCCCTCTACCTGCTGGTGAGAGGTAAAGGGGTAACAGCCAATAATGAGAACAGAAAGGAGCTGTGTTTAAAAGTAAAAATGGAGGTACCATTCAATCCAGCAGGCGCACCAATGGACCTCTCACCTGAGAAGACAAGAATCGAGAAGACGCAGGCCGCAAAAGCTGCAGTGCAGCCTTATTCACAATAGCCAAGACAGTGAAGCAATCAAAATATCCAACAAGAGGTGAACGGATAAAGAAGAAGTGGTCCATGTACACAATGGAATATTAGCCATGGAAAACAATGAACCATTGCTCTCTGAGGCACCACAAATGAGTCTGGAGATAATCACGAAACATGAGGTAAGTCGGAAAGTAAAAGACCTATATTCTATGATATCACTTATAGGCGTTATCTAATAACTGACACAAATGAACATATTTCCACAGAGAAAGACACTCACAGACTTAGAAAACAAACTATGCTCATCTCAAAGGAAAGGTGGGGGGAATGGATAAATTAAGATTAGTGTTACTATATGTATACAAACACAGGTTATATACGTATCTCAAAAAGACCGACCATATAGCAAGGGAGGTCTGCGGAACCCTCTGTAATATTTTACATGGGAAGAGGGTCTGTACTTGAATAGACATATAAAATGTCCAAATGAACCAGATTGCGTACACCTAGGACAAACAATATTCTAAGCTTTACCCCAATTAAAACACTTTTAAAAACCAGGAAGAAATAATGAGACATAAACTTATGGGGGTTTCTCCATGCACAGTCCAATGTAATTTACAACCTAGGAACACGACTTCCAGAAAGGCTCTGCTGCCCTAGTACCCAGATTTGGGAATGGAGAAATGCTGCCTCCTTGAGGCCATTTCCCACAACAGCAGCTTTAAACCCATTGCTAAAGGTCACTACATATTCACCAAACTTGCACTTCGGGAAATGACACCTGATCTCTAAAACAACTCTGGCGTGGAAAATAGACCAAAAAATTCAAAAGAGGGCAACCTTCCAAGAAGACAATTTCAAGAGTTATATTGTACTCCCAATTGTTTCCTTTTTTTAACAGAAAAGAAAACGGCGGAGAAAAATGATGAGTTTTACGAATTTTCAAAGACATGCAATCCCAAATTACAAAACCCTATCAGCTCACAGCAGCCAGTAGGGCCATTAGCAGAAAGGCTGCAAACAATAAATGCTAAATCGACTGTGGAGAAATGCGTACCCTCGATTCTAAGGGGGACGTGGTAAGAGCCACTAATGAAAACACAAAGAAGGTGCTTTGAAAAGGGAAACACGGTGCTACCAGTCAATCAATCACACCCACTGCTGGGCCTATCCCCTGAGAAAATGAGAATCCAAAAGTCACAGGCTGGCAATCCTGCACTCCAACAATATTTACCATAGCCAACACTTGGAAGCAATGAAAATCTCCATCAACCGAGGAATGCACAAAGTAGAAGTGGTCCACGTACTCAGTGGAAAATTACTCCAATAAAAAATAAAAATTAAATTTAAAAATCCAACCAAAGTAAGGAGACATCAGCTTGTGTGGGTTTGTCCGGGCACACTCCACTCTCATTTATAACCGAGAAACACCACAGGCCGCAAGGGCTTTTCCCTAGTTACCAGGGTGGGGAACATAGAAAGGCTGCCGCCCTCTGGCAGTTAGCTGCAAAAGCAGCTTTAAAGCCTGTGCTAATGGTCATTTCATAGGAACAAGTACTGCAGAACTGTAAATGAAACCTGCCCTCAAAATGTCTTGAGGGAGGTAATGGCCAAAACATTTCAAAATGGGACACATACTTTAAGAGAACACTTTGAAGAACTAAGGGGTAATCACAGCTTGAAAAATAAAAAGGACATGCCTTAAAGGTCAATTTCAACGGATTATGAGGCACATGCGAATTCAACCACAAAGAGGTATCAGCTCACACTTGTCAGAATAACCATCAGCAAGAAAACGACAAACAATAAATGCTGAAGGTGTTGTGGAGAAATGCATACCCTCAACTTCAAGTGGGACGTAACTTGCAAAGGGCCACGAATGAGAGCAGAATGGAGGTGCCTTAAATAGGTAAACACTGAGCTACCATATGATCCAGTAGGCCCACTCCCCGACCTATAATCTAAGAAGAGAGAATTGGAAAGACACAGGCAGGCAAATCTGCATTGCACACTCATACAATACCCAAGATATGGAAGTAACCAAAAACTCCACCAACAGATGGGTGGACAAAGAAGAACTCCTCCATGTACAGATGGAATATTCGCTAGTGAAAAAAAATGAAACAATGCCATTAGCAGCACCATAGATGTGTCTAGACATAATCACGCAACCTGTAGTAAGTGAGAAAGCAAAAGACACATATCCTATCATATCACTTTTAGGAGTTACTTAAAAATTGATACCAATGAAGATATTTCCACAGAGAAAGGCAATCACAGATTCATTAAAAAAACTTACGGTCCACCAAATAGAAAGGGATGAGGATTGGATACATTACCATATTGGGGTTAACAGAGATATACAAACCATGTGAAATATATAACCACCAAAGACGTACGGAAGACCAGGAGAAGACTACTCAACATTGTGTCATAACCTACATGGGAAAAGGATGCGAGGAAGAATAGATACACGTATATGTGTGAAAGAACCACATCTTGCACACCTAGAACAAACAAACCATTGTAATCAAATTTGCTGGGATCAAAGCTAAAAAGTAAATTACAAATATGAACAAGAAGTAATGAGACATAAACTTAAAGGGCTTTTCTCCTGGCACATTCCATTTGAATTTACAACCTAGAACACCACTTCCATTAAGACTCTGTTTCCCCAGTTACCAAATTTGGTAAAGGAGAAATGCTGCCACCTTGTGGCCGTTTCCTGCAAGAGCAGCTTTAAACTCACAGCTAATGGTCACTTAACATTCACAAGGACTCAGGGCTGTAAAGGACACCTGCCCTAAAAAATTGTGCTGAAGTAGGGAATGGACAAAAAAATTCAAAACAGGGAAATGTTTCAAGAAGAGTATGAAGAGTTAAGTTTTACTCACGCTCGTTCAAAAAACAAGGAAAATGGATAAAAGCTCAACCTCAGGGAGTGTTAGACCCATGCAATCTAATCTACAAAAACTTTCAACTTACACCAGTCGACTGACCATCAGCAAAAAGTCTACAAACAATAAATGCTGAAGGGGTTTTAAAGAACTGTGTCCCCTCTACCTGCTGGTGAGACGTAAAGGGGTAACAGCCAATAATGAGAACAGCAAGGAGCTGTGTTTAAAAGTAAAAACGGAGGTACCATTCAATCCAGCAGGCGCACCAATGGACCTCTCACCTGAGAAGACAAGAATCGAGAAGACACAGGCCGCAAAAGCTGCAGTGCAGCCTTATTCACAATAGCCAAGACAGTGAAGCAATCAAAATATCCAACAAGAGGTGAATGGATAAAGAAGCAGTGGTCCATGTACGCAATGGAATATTAGCCATGGAAAACAATGAACCATTGCTCTCTGAGGCACCACAAATGAGTCTGGAGATAATCACGAAACAGGAGGTAAGTCGGAAAGTAAAAGACCTATATTCTATGATATCACTTATAGGCGTTATCTAATAACTGACACAAATGAACATATTTCCACAGAGAAAGACACTCACAGACTTAGAAAACAAACTATGCTCATCTCAGAGGAAAGGTGGGGGGAATGGATAAATTAAGATTAGTGTTACTATATGTATACAAACACATATTATATACATATCTCAAAAAGACCGACCATATAGCAAGGGAGGTCTGCGGAACCCACTGTAACATTTTACGTGGGAAGAGGATCTTTACGTGAATAGACATTTTTAATGTACAAATGAACCAGATTGTGTACACCTAGGAGAAACAATATTCTAAGCTTTACCCCAATTAAAACACTTTTAAAAACCAAGAAGAAATAATGAGACATAAACTTATGGGGGTTTCTCCATGCACAGTCCAATGTAATTTACAACCTAGGAACACGACTTCCAGAAAGGCTCTGCTGCCCTAGTACTCAGATTTGGGAAAGGAGAAATGCTGCCTCCTTGAGGCCACTTCCCACAACAGCAGCTTTAAACCCATTGCTAAAGGTCCCTAAATATTCACCAAACTTGAAGTTCGGGAAATGACACCTGCTCTCTAAAAAAATTCTGGCGTGGAAAATCGACCAAAAAATTCAAAAGAGGGCAACCTTCCAAGAAGACAATTTCAAGAGTTATATTGTACTCCCAATTGTTTCCTTTTTTTAACAGAAAAGAAAACGGCGGAGAAAAATGATGAGTTTTACGAATTTTCAAAGACATGCAATCCCAAATTACAAAACCCTATCAGCTCACAGCAGCCAGTAGGGCCATTAGCAGAAAGGCTGCAAACAATAAATGCTAAATCGATTGTGGAGAAATGCGTACCCTCGATTCTAAGGGGGACGTGGTAAGAGCCACTAATGAAAACACAAAGAAGGTGCTTTGAAAAGGGAAACACGGTGCTACCAGTCAATCAATCACACCCACTGCTGGGCCTATCACCTGAGAAAATGAGAATCCAAAAGTCACAGGCTGGCAATCCTGCACTCCAACGATATTTACCATAGCCAACACTTGGAAGCAATGAAAATGTCCATCAACCGAGGAATGCACAAAGTAGAAGTGCTCCACGTACTCAGTGGAAAATTTCTCCAATAAAATATAAAAATTAAATTTAAAAATCCAACAAAAGTAAGGAGACATCAGCTTGTGTGGGTTTCTCCGGGCACACTCCACTCTAATTTATAACCGAGAAACACCACAGGCCGCAAGGAATTTTCCCTAGTTACTTGGGTGGGGAACATAGAAAGGCTGCCGCCCTCTGGCAGTTAGCTGCAAAAGCAGCTTTAAAGCCTGTGCTAATGGTCATTTCATAGGAACAAGTACTGCAGAACTGTAAATGAAACCTGCCCTCAAAATGTCTTGAGGGAGGTAATGGCCAAAACATTTCAAAATGGGACACATACTTTAAGAGAACACTTTGAAGAACTAAGGGGTAATCACAGCTTGAAAAATAAAAAGGACATGCCTTAAAGGTCAATTTCAACGGATTATGAGGCACATGCGAATTCAACCACAAAGAGGTATCAGCTCACACTTGTCAGAATAACCATCAGCAAGAAAACGACAAACAATAAATGCTGAAGGTGTTGTGGAGAAATGCATACCCTCAACTTCAAGTGGGACGTAACTTGCAAAGGGCCACGAATGAGAGCAGAAAGGAGGCGCCTTAAAAAGGTAAACATTGAGCTACCATATGATCCAGCAGGCCCACTCCCCGACCTATAATCTAAGAAGAGAGAATTGGAAAGACACAGGCAGGCAAATCTGCATTGCACAGTCTTACAATAGCCAAGATATGGAAGTAACCAAAAACTCCACCAACAGATGGGTGGACAAAGAAGAACTCCTCCATGTACAGATGGAATATTCGCTAGTGAAAAAAAATGAAACAATGCCATTAGCAGCACCATAGATGTGTCTAGACATAATCACGCAACCTGTAGTAAGTGAGAAAGCAAAAGACACATATCCTATCATATCACTTTTAGGAGTTACTTAAAAATTGATACCAATGAAGATATTTCCACAGAGAAAGGCAATCACAGATTCATTAAAAAAACTTACGGTCCACCAAATAGAAAGGGATGAGGATTGGATACATTACCATATTGGGGTTAACAGAGATATACAAACCATGTGAAATATATAACCACCAAAGACGTACGGAAGACCAGGAGAAGACTACTCAACATTGTGTCATAACCTACATGGGAAAAGGATGCGAGGAAGAATAGATACACGTATATGTGTGAAAGAACCACATCTTGCACACCTAGAACAAACAAACCATTGTAATCAAATTTGCTGGGATCAAAAATAAAAAAGTAAATTCCAAATATGAACAAGAAGTAATGAGACATAAACTTAAAGGGCTTTTTTCCTGGCACATTCCATTCGAATTTACAACCTAGAACACCACTTCCATTAAGGCTCTGTTTCCCCAGTTACCAAATTTGGTAAAGGAGAAATGCTGCCACCTTGTGGCCGTTTCCGGCAAGAGCAGCTTTAAACTCACAGCTAATGGTCACTTAACATTCACAAGGACTCAGGGCTGTAAAGGACACCTGCCCTAAAAAATTCTGCTGAAGTAGGGAATGGACAAAAAAATTCAAAACAGGCAAATGTTTCAAAAAGAGAGTATGAAGAGTTAAGTTTTACTCACGCTCTTTTAAAAAAAAAAAGGAAAAGGGATAAAAGCTCAATCTCAGGGAGTGGTAGCCCCATGCAATCTAATCTACAAAAAGTTTCAACTTACACCAGTCGACTGACCATCAGCAAAAAGTCTACAAACAATAAATGCTGAAGGGGTTTTAAAGAACTGTGTCCCCTCTACCTGCTGGTGAGAGGTAAAGGGGTAACAGCCAATAATGAGAACAGAAAGGAGCTGTGTTTAAAAGTAAAAATGGAGGTACCATTCAATCCAGCAGGCGCACCAATGGACCTCTCACCTGAGAAGACAAGAATCGAGAAGACGCAGGCCGCAAAAGCTGCAGTGCAGCCTTATTCACAATAGCCAAGACAGTGAAGCAATCAAAATATCCAACAAGAGGTGAACGGATAAAGAAGAAGTGGTCCATGTACACAATGGAATATTAGCCATGGAAAACAATGAACCATTGCTCTCTGAGGCACCACAAATGAGTCTGGAGATAATCACGAAACATGAGGTAAGTCGGAAAGTAAAAGACCTATATTCTATGATATCACTTATAGGCGTTATCTAATAACTGACACAAATGAACATATTTCCACAGAGAAAGACACTCACAGACTTAGAAAACAAACTATGCTCATCTCAAAGGAAAGGTGGGGGGAATGGATAAATTAAGATTAGTGTTACTATATGTATACAAACACAGGTTATATACGTATCTCAAAAAGACCGACCATATAGCAAGGGAGGTCTGCGGAACCCTCTGTAATATTTTACATGGGAAGAGGGTCTGTACTTGAATAGACATATAAAATGTCCAAATGAACCAGATTGCGTACACCTAGGACAAACAATATTCTAAGCTTTACCCCAATTAAAACACTTTTAAAAACCAGGAAGAAATAATGAGACATAAACTTATGGGGGTTTCTCCATGCACAGTCCAATGTAATTTACAACCTAGGAACACGACTTCCAGAAAGGCTCTGCTGCCCTAGTACCCAGATTTGGGAATGGAGAAATGCTGCCTCCTTGAGGCCATTTCCCACAACAGCAGCTTTAAACCCATTGCTAAAGGTCACTACATATTCACCAAACTTGCACTTCGGGAAATGACACCTGATCTCTAAAACAACTCTGGCGTGGAAAATAGACCAAAAAATTCAAAAGAGGGCAACCTTCCAGGAAGACAATTTCAAGAGTTATATTGTACTCCCAATTGTTTCCTTTTTTTAACAGAAAAGAAAACGGCGGAGAAAAATGATGAGTTTTACGAATTTTCAAAGACATGCAATCCCAAATTACAAAACCCTATCAGCTCACAGCAGCCAGTAGGGCCATTAGCAGAAAGGCTGCAAACAATAAATGCTAAATCGACTGTGGAGAAATGCGTACCCTCGATTCTAAGGGGGACGTGGTAAGAGCCACTAATGAAAACACAAAGAAGGTGCTTTGAAAAGGGAAACACGGTGCTACCAGTCAATCAATCACACCCACTGCTGGGCCTATCCCCTGAGAAAATGAGAATCCAAAAGTCACAGGCTGGCAATCCTGCACTCCAACAATATTTACCATAGCCAACACTTGGAAGCAATGAAAATCTCCATCAACCGAGGAATGCACAAAGTAGAAGTGGTCCACGTACTCAGTGGAAAATTACTCCAATAAAAAATAAAAATTAAATTTAAAAATCCAACCAAAGTAAGGAGACATCAGCTTGTGTGGGTTTGTCCGGGCACACTCCACTCTCATTTATAACCGAGAAACACCACAGGCCGCAAGGGCTTTTCCCTAGTTACCAGGGTGGGGAACATAGAAAGGCTGCCGCCCTCTGGCAGTTAGCTGCAAAAGCAGCTTTAAAGCCTGTGCTAATGGTCATTTCATAGGAACAAGTACTGCAGAACTGTAAATGAAACCTGCCCTCAAAATGTCTTGAGGGAGGTAATGGCCAAAACATTTCAAAATGGGACACATACTTTAAGAGAACACTTTGAAGAACTAAGGGGTAATCACAGCTTGAAAAATAAAAAGGACATGCCTTAAAGGTCAATTTCAACGGATTATGAGGCACATGCGAATTCAACCACAAAGAGGTATCAGCTCACACTTGTCAGAATAACCATCAGCAAGAAAACGACAAACAATAAATGCTGAAGGTGTTGTGGAGAAATGCATACCCTCAACTTCAAGTGGGACGTAACTTGCAAAGGGCCACGAATGAGAGCAGAATGGAGGTGCCTTAAATAGGTAAACACTGAGCTACCATATGATCCAGTAGGCCCACTCCCCGACCTATAATCTAAGAAGAGAGAATTGGAAAGACACAGGCAGGCAAATCTGCATTGCACACTCATACAATACCCAAGATATGGAAGTAACCAAAAACTCCACCAACAGATGGGTGGACAAAGAAGAACTCCTCCATGTACAGATGGAATATTCGCTAGTGAAAAAAATGAAACAATGCCATTAGCAGCACCATAGATGTGTCTAGACATAATCACGCAACCTGTAGTAAGTGAGAAAGCAAAAGACACATATCCTATCATATCACTTTTAGGAGTTACTTAAAAATTGATACCAATGAAGATATTTCCACAGAGAAAGGCAATCACAGATTCATTAAAAAAACTTACGGTCCACCAAATAGAAAGGGATGAGGATTGGATACATTACCATATTGGGGTTAACAGAGATATACAAACCATGTGAAATATATAACCACCAAAGACGTACGGAAGACCAGGAGAAGACTACTCAACATTGTGTCATAACCTACATGGGAAAAGGATGCGAGGAAGAATAGATACACGTATATGTGTGAAAGAACCACATCTTGCACACCTAGAACAAACAAACCATTGTAATCAAATTTGCTGGGATCAAAGCTAAAAAGTAAATTACAAATATGAACAAGAAGTAATGAGACATAAACTTAAAGGGCTTTTCTCCTGGCACATTCCGTTTGAATTTACAACCTAGAACACCACTTCCATTAAGACTCTGTTTCCCCAGTTACCAAATTTGGTAAAGGAGAAATGCTGCCACCTTGTGGCCGTTTCCTGCAAGAGCAGCTTTAAACTCACAGCTAATGGTCACTTAACATTCACAAGGACTCAGGGCTGTAAAGGACACCTGCCCTAAAAAATTGTGCTGAAGTAGGGAATGGACAAAAAAATTCAAAACAGGGAAATGTTTCAAGAAGAGTATGAAGAGTTAAGTTTTACTCACGCTCGTTCAAAAAACAAGGAAAATGGATAAAAGCTCAACCTCAGGGAGTGTTAGACCCATGCAATCTAATCTACAAAAACTTTCAACTTACACCAGTCGACTGACCATCAGCAAAAAGTCTACAAACAATAAATGCTGAAGGGGTTTTAAAGAACTGTGTCCCCTCTACCTGCTGGTGAGACGTAAAGGGGTAACAGCCAATAATGAGAACAGCAAGGAGCTGTGTTTAAAAGTAAAAACGGAGGTACCATTCAATCCAGCAGGCGCACCAATGGACCTCTCACCTGAGAAGACAAGAATCGAGAAGACACAGGCCGCAAAAGCTGCAGTGCAGCCTTATTCACAATAGCCAAGACAGTGAAGCAATCAAAATATCCAACAAGAGGTGAATGGATAAAGAAGCAGTGGTCCATGTACGCAATGGAATATTAGCCATGGAAAACAATGAACCATTGCTCTCTGAGGCACCACAAATGAGTCTGGAGATAATCACGAAACAGGAGGTAAGTCGGAAAGTAAAAGACCTATATTCTATGATATCACTTATAGGCGTTATCTAATAACTGACACAAATGAACATATTTCCACAGAGAAAGACACTCACAGACTTAGAAAACAAACTATGCTCATCTCAGAGGAAAGGTGGGGGGAATGGATAAATTAAGATTAGTGTTACTATATGTATACAAACACATATTATATACATATCTCAAAAAGACCGACCATATAGCAAGGGAGGTCTGCGGAACCCACTGTAACATTTTACGTGGGAAGAGGATCTTTACGTGAATAGACATTTTTAATGTACAAATGAACCAGATTGTGTACACCTAGGAGAAACAATATTCTAAGCTTTACCCCAATTAAAACACTTTTAAAAACCAAGAAGAAATAATGAGACATAAACTTATGGGGGTTTCTCCATGCACAGTCCAATGTAATTTACAACCTAGGAACACGACTTCCAGAAAGGCTCTGCTGCCCTAGTACTCAGATTTGGGAAAGGAGAAATGCTGCCTCCTTGAGGCCACTTCCCACAACAGCAGCTTTAAACCCATTGCTAAAGGTCCCTAAATATTCACCAAACTTGAAGTTCGGGAAATGACACCTGCTCTCTAAAAAAATTCTGGCGTGGAAAATCGACCAAAAAATTCAAAAGAGGGCAACCTTCCAAGAAGACAATTTCAAGAGTTATATTGTACTCCCAATTGTTTCCTTTTTTTAACAGAAAAGAAAACGGCGGAGAAAAATGATGAGTTTTACGAATTTTCAAAGACATGCAATCCCAAATTACAAAACCCTATCAGCTCACAGCAGCCAGTAGGGCCATTAGCAGAAAGGCTGCAAACAATAAATGCTAAATCGATTGTGGAGAAATGCGTACCCTCGATTCTAAGGGGGACGTGGTAAGAGCCACTAATGAAAACACAAAGAAGGTGCTTTGAAAAGGGAAACACGGTGCTACCAGTCAATCAATCACACCCACTGCTGGGCCTATCACCTGAGAAAATGAGAATCCAAAAGTCACAGGCTGGCAATCCTGCACTCCAACGATATTTACCATAGCCAACACTTGGAAGCAATGAAAATGTCCATCAACCGAGGAATGCACAAAGTAGAAGTGCTCCACGTACTCAGTGGAAAATTTCCCCAATAAAATATAAAAATTAAATTTAAAAATCCAACAAAAGTAAGGAGACATCAGCTTGTGTGGGTTTCTCCGGGCACACTCCACTCTAATTTATAACCGAGAAACACCACAGGCCGCAAGGAATTTTCCCTAGTTACTTGGGTGGGGAACATAGAAAGGCTGCCGCCCTCTGGCAGTTAGCTGCAAAAGCAGCTTTAAAGCCTGTGCTAATGGTCATTTCATAGGAACAAGTACTGCAGAACTGTAAATGAAACCTGCCCTCAAAATGTCTTGAGGGAGGTAATGGCCAAAACATTTCAAAATGGGACACATACTTTAAGAGAACACTTTGAAGAACTAAGGGGTAATCACAGCTTGAAAAATAAAAAGGACATGCCTTAAAGGTCAATTTCAACGGATTATGAGGCACATGCGAATTCAACCACAAAGAGGTATCAGCTCACACTTGTCAGAATAACCATCAGCAAGAAAACGACAAACAATAAATGCTGAAGGTGTTGTGGAGAAATGCATACCCTCAACTTCAAGTGGGACGTAACTTGCAAAGGGCCACGAATGAGAGCAGAAAGGAGGCGCCTTAAAAAGGTAAACATTGAGCTACCATATGATCCAGCAGGCCCACTCCCCGACCTATAATCTAAGAAGAGAGAATTGGAAAGACACAGGCAGGCAAATCTGCATTGCACAGTCTTACAATAGCCAAGATATGGAAGTAACCAAAAACTCCACCAACAGATGGGTGGACAAAGAAGAACTCCTCCATGTACAGATGGAATATTCGCTAGTGAAAAAAAATGAAACAATGCCATTAGCAGCACCATAGATGTGTCTAGACATAATCACGCAACCTGTAGTAAGTGAGAAAGCAAAAGACACATATCCTATCATATCACTTTTAGGAGTTACTTAAAAATTGATACCAATGAAGATATTTCCACAGAGAAAGGCAATCACAGATTCATTAAAAAAACTTACGGTCCACCAAATAGAAAGGGATGAGGATTGGATACATTACCATATTGGGGTTAACAGAGATATACAAACCATGTGAAATATATAACCACCAAAGACGTACGGAAGACCAGGAGAAGACTACTCAACATTGTGTCATAACCTACATGGGAAAAGGATGCGAGGAAGAATAGATACACGTATATGTGTGAAAGAACCACATCTTGCACACCTAGAACAAACAAACCATTGTAATCAAATTTGCTGGGATCAAAAATAAAAAAGTAAATTCCAAATATGAACAAGAAGTAATGAGACATAAACTTAAAGGGCTTTTTTCCTGGCACATTCCATTCGAATTTACAACCTAGAACACCACTTCCATTAAGGCTCTGTTTCCCCAGTTACCAAATTTGGTAAAGGAGAAATGCTGCCACCTTGTGGCCGTTTCCGGCAAGAGCAGCTTTAAACTCACAGCTAATGGTCACTTAACATTCACAAGGACTCAGGGCTGTAAAGGACACCTGCCCTAAAAAATTCTGCTGAAGTAGGGAATGGACAAAAAAATTCAAAACAGGCAAATGTTTCAAAAAGAGAGTATGAAGAGTTAAGTTTTACTCACGCTCTTTTAAAAAAAAAAAGGAAAATGGATAAAAGCTCAATCTCAGGGAGTGGTAGCCCCATGCAATCTAATCTACAAAAAGTTTCAACTTACACCAGTCGACTGACCATCAGCAAAAAGTCTACAAACAATAAATGCTGAAGGGGTTTTAAAGAACTGTGTCCCCTCTACCTGCTGGTGAGAGGTAAAGGGGTAACAGCCAATAATGAGAACAGAAAGGAGCTGTGTTTAAAAGTAAAAATGGAGGTACCATTCAATCCAGCAGGCGCACCAATGGACCTCTCACCTGAGAAGACAAGAATCGAGAAGACGCAGGCCGCAAAAGCTGCAGTGCAGCCTTATTCACAATAGCCAAGACAGTGAAGCAATCAAAATATCCAACAAGAGGTGAACGGATAAAGAAGAAGTGGTCCATGTACACAATGGAATATTAGCCATGGAAAACAATGAACCATTGCTCTCTGAGGCACCACAAATGAGTCTGGAGATAATCACGAAACATGAGGTAAGTCGGAAAGTAAAAGACCTATATTCTATGATATCACTTATAGGCGTTATCTAATAACTGACACAAATGAACATATTTCCACAGAGAAAGACACTCACAGACTTAGAAAACAAACTATGCTCATCTCAAAGGAAAGGTGGGGGGAATGGATAAATTAAGATTAGTGTTACTATATGTATACAAACACAGGTTATATACGTATCTCAAAAAGACCGACCATATAGCAAGGGAGGTCTGCGGAACCCTCTGTAATATTTTACATGGGAAGAGGGTCTGTACTTGAATAGACATATAAAATGTCCAAATGAACCAGATTGCGTACACCTAGGACAAACAATATTCTAAGCTTTACCCCAATTAAAACACTTTTAAAAACCAGGAAGAAATAATGAGACATAAACTTATGGGGGTTTCTCCATGCACAGTCCAATGTAATTTACAACCTAGGAACACGACTTCCAGAAAGGCTCTGCTGCCCTAGTACCCAGATTTGGGAATGGAGAAATGCTGCCTCCTTGAGGCCATTTCCCACAACAGCAGCTTTAAACCCATTGCTAAAGGTCACTACATATTCACCAAACTTGCACTTCGGGAAATGACACCTGATCTCTAAAACAACTCTGGCGTGGAAAATAGACCAAAAAATTCAAAAGAGGGCAACCTTCCAAGAAGACAATTTCAAGAGTTATATTGTACTCCCAATTGTTTCCTTTTTTTAACAGAAAAGAAAACGGCGGAGAAAAATGATGAGTTTTACGAATTTTCAAAGACATGCAATTCCAAATTACAAAACCCTATCAGCTCACAGCAGCCAGTAGGGCCATTAGCAGAAAGGCTGCAAACAATAAATGCTAAATCGACTGTGGAGAAATGCGTACCCTCGATTCTAAGGGGGACGTGGTAAGAGCCACTAATGAAAACACAAAGAAGGTGCTTTGAAAAGGGAAACACGGTGCTACCAGTCAATCAATCACACCCACTGCTGGGCCTATCCCCTGAGAAAATGAGAATCCAAAAGTCACAGGCTGGCAATCCTGCACTCCAACAATATTTACCATAGCCAACACTTGGAAGCAATGAAAATCTCCATCAACCGAGGAATGCACAAAGTAGAAGTGGTCCACGTACTCAGTGGAAAATTACTCCAATAAAAAATAAAAATTAAATTTAAAAATCCAACCAAAGTAAGGAGACATCAGCTTGTGTGGGTTTGTCCGGGCACACTCCACTCTCATTTATAACCGAGAAACACCACAGGCCGCAAGGGCTTTTCCCTAGTTACCAGGGTGGGGAACATAGAAAGGCTGCCACCCTCTGGCAGTTAGCTGCAAAAGCAGCTTTAAAGCCTGTGCTAATGGTCATTTCATAGGAACAAGTACTGCAGAACTGTAAATGAAACCTGCCCTCAAAATGTCTTGAGGGAGGTAATGGCCAAAACATTTCAAAATGGGACACATACTTTAAGAGAACACTTTGAAGAACTAAGGGGTAATCACAGCTTGAAAAATAAAAAGGACATGCCTTAAAGGTCAATTTCAACGGATTATGAGGCACATGCGAATTCAACCACAAAGAGGTATCAGCTCACACTTGTCAGAATAACCATCAGCAAGAAAACGACAAACAATAAATGCTGAAGGTGTTGTGGAGAAATGCATACCCTCAACTTCAAGTGGGACGTAACTTGCAAAGGGCCACGAATGAGAGCAGAATGGAGGTGCCTTAAATAGGTAAACACTGAGCTACCATATGATCCAGTAGGCCCACTCCCCGACCTATAATCTAAGAAGAGAGAATTGGAAAGACACAGGCAGGCAAATCTGCATTGCACACTCATACAATACCCAAGATATGGAAGTAACCAAAAACTCCACCAACAGATGGGTGGACAAAGAAGAACTCCTCCATGTACAGATGGAATATTCGCTAGTGAAAAAAATGAAACAATGCCATTAGCAGCACCATAGATGTGTCTAGACATAATCACGCAACCTGTAGTAAGTGAGAAAGCAAAAGACACATATCCTATCATATCACTTTTAGGAGTTACTTAAAAATTGATACCAATGAAGATATTTCCACAGAGAAAGGCAATCACAGATTCATTAAAAAAACTTACGGTCCACCAAATAGAAAGGGATGAGGATTGGATACATTACCATATTGGGGTTAACAGAGATATACAAACCATGTGAAATATATAACCACCAAAGACGTACGGAAGACCAGGAGAAGACTACTCAACATTGTGTCATAACCTACATGGGAAAAGGATGCGAGGAAGAATAGATACACGTATATGTGTGAAAGAACCACATCTTGCACACCTAGAACAAACAAACCATTGTAATCAAATTTGCTGGGATCAAAGCTAAAAAGTAAATTACAAATATGAACAAGAAGTAATGAGACATAAACTTAAAGGGCTTTTCTCCTGGCACATTCCATTTGAATTTACAACCTAGAACACCACTTCCATTAAGACTCTGTTTCCCCAGTTACCAAATTTGGTAAAGGAGAAATGCTGCCACCTTGTGGCCGTTTCCTGCAAGAGCAGCTTTAAACTCACAGCTAATGGTCACTTAACATTCACAAGGACTCAGGGCTGTAAAGGACACCTGCCCTAAAAAATTGTGCTGAAGTAGGGAATGGACAAAAAAATTCAAAACAGGGAAATGTTTCAAGAAGAGTATGAAGAGTTAAGTTTTACTCACGCTCGTTCAAAAAACAAGGAAAATGGATAAAAGCTCAACCTCAGGGAGTGTTAGACCCATGCAATCTAATCTACAAAAACTTTCAACTTACACCAGTCGACTGACCATCAGCAAAAAGTCTACAAACAATAAATGCTGAAGGGGTTTTAAAGAACTGTGTCCCCTCTACCTGCTGGTGAGACGTAAAGGGGTAACAGCCAATAATGAGAACAGCAAGGAGCTGTGTTTAAAAGTAAAAACGGAGGTACCATTCAATCCAGCAGGCGCACCAATGGACCTCTCACCTGAGAAGACAAGAATCGAGAAGACACAGGCCGCAAAAGCTGCAGTGCAGCCTTATTCACAATAGCCAAGACAGTGAAGCAATCAAAATATCCAACAAGAGGTGAATGGATAAAGAAGCAGTGGTCCATGTACGCAATGGAATATTAGCCATGGAAAACAATGAACCATTGCTCTCTGAGGCACCACAAATTTGTCTGGAGATAATCATGAAACATGAGGTAAGTCGGAAAGTAAAAGACCTATATTCTATGATATCACTTATAGGCGTTATCTAATAACTGACACAAATGAACATATTTCCACAGAGAAAGACACTCACAGACTTAGAAAACAAACTATGCTCATCTCAGAGGAAAGGTGGGGGGAATGGATAAATTAAGATTAGTGTTACTATATGTATACAAACACATATTATATACATATCTCAAAAAGACCGACCATATAGCAAGGGAGGTCTGCGGAACCCACTGTAACATTTTACGTGGGAAGAGGATCTTTACGTGAATAGACATTTTTAATGTACAAATGAACCAGATTGTGTACACCTAGGAGAAACAATATTCTAAGCTTTACCCCAATTAAAACACTTTTAAAAACCAAGAAGAAATAATGAGACATAAACTTATGGGGGTTTCTCCATGCACAGTCCAATGTAATTTACAACCTAGGAACACGACTTCCAGAAAGGCTCTGCTGCCCTAGTACTCAGATTTGGGAAAGGAGAAATGCTGCCTCCTTGAGGCCACTTCCCACAACAGCAGCTTTAAACCCATTGCTAAAGGTCCCTAAATATTCACCAAACTTGAAGTTCGGGAAATGACACCTGCTCTCTAAAAAAATTCTGGCGTGGAAAATCGACCAAAAAATTCAAAAGAGGGCAACCTTCCAAGAAGACAATTTCAAGAGTTATATTGTACTCCCAATTGTTTCCTTTTTTTAACAGAAAAGAAAACGGCGGAGAAAAATGATGAGTTTTACGAATTTTCAAAGACATGCAATCCCAAATTACAAAACCCTATCAGCTCACAGCAGCCAGTAGGGCCATTAGCAGAAAGGCTGCAAACAATAAATGCTAAATCGATTGTGGAGAAATGCGTACCCTCGATTCTAAGGGGGACGTGGTAAGAGCCACTAATGAAAACACAAAGAAGGTGCTTTGAAAAGGGAAACACGGTGCTACCAGTCAATCAATCACACCCACTGCTGGGCCTATCACCTGAGAAAATGAGAATCCAAAAGTCACAGGCTGGCAATCCTGCACTCCAACGATATTTACCATAGCCAACACTTGGAAGCAATGAAAATGTCCATCAACCGAGGAATGCACAAAGTAGAAGTGCTCCACGTACTCAGTGGAAAATTTCCCCAATAAAATATAAAAATTAAATTTAAAAATCCAACAAAAGTAAGGAGACATCAGCTTGTGTGGGTTTCTCCGGGCACACTCCACTCTAATTTATAACCGAGAAACACCACAGGCCGCAAGGAATTTTCCCTAGTTACTTGGGTGGGGAACATAGAAAGGCTGCCGCCCTCTGGCAGTTAGCTGCAAAAGCAGCTTTAAAGCCTGTGCTAATGGTCATTTCATAGGAACAAGTACTGCAGAACTGTAAATGAAACCTGCCCTCAAAATGTCTTGAGGGAGGTAATGGCCAAAACATTTCAAAATGGGACACATACTTTAAGAGAACACTTTGAAGAACTAAGGGGTAATCACAGCTTGAAAAATAAAAAGGACATGCCTTAAAGGTCAATTTCAACGGATTATGAGGCACATGCGAATTCAACCACAAAGAGGTATCAGCTCACACTTGTCAGAATAACCATCAGCAAGAAAACGACAAACAATAAATGCTGAAGGTGTTGTGGAGAAATGCATACCCTCAACTTCAAGTGGGACGTAACTTGCAAAGGGCCACGAATGAGAGCAGAAAGGAGGCGCCTTAAAAAGGTAAACATTGAGCTACCATATGATCCAGCAGGCCCACTCCCCGACCTATAATCTAAGAAGAGAGAATTGGAAAGACACAGGCAGGCAAATCTGCATTGCACAGTCTTACAATAGCCAAGATATGGAAGTAACCAAAAACTCCACCAACAGATGGGTGGACAAAGAAGAACTCCTCCATGTACAGATGGAATATTCGCTAGTGAAAAAAAATGAAACAATGCCATTAGCAGCACCATAGATGTGTCTAGACATAATCACGCAACCTGTAGTAAGTGAGAAAGCAAAAGACACATATCCTATCATATCACTTTTAGGAGTTACTTAAAAATTGATACCAATGAAGATATTTCCACAGAGAAAGGCAATCACAGATTCATTAAAAAAACTTACGGTCCACCAAATAGAAAGGGATGAGGATTGGATACATTACCATATTGGGGTTAACAGAGATATACAAACCATGTGAAATATATAACCACCAAAGACGTACGGAAGACCAGGAGAAGACTACTCAACATTGTGTCATAACCTACATGGGAAAAGGATGCGAGGAAGAATAGATACACGTATATGTGTGAAAGAACCACATCTTGCACACCTAGAACAAACAAACCATTGTAATCAAATTTGCTGGGATCAAAAATAAAAAAGTAAATTCCAAATATGAACAAGAAGTAATGAGACATAAACTTAAAGGGCTTTTTTCCTGGCACATTCCATTCGAATTTACAACCTAGAACACCACTTCCATTAAGGCTCTGTTTCCCCAGTTACCAAATTTGGTAAAGGAGAAATGCTGCCACCTTGTGGCCGTTTCCGGCAAGAGCAGCTTTAAACTCACAGCTAATGGTCACTTAACATTCACAAGGACTCAGGGCTGTAAAGGACACCTGCCCTAAAAAATTCTGCTGAAGTAGGGAATGGACAAAAAAATTCAAAACAGGCAAATGTTTCAAAAAGAGAGTATGAAGAGTTAAGTTTTACTCACGCTCTTTTAAAAAAAAAAAGGAAAATGGATAAAAGCTCAATCTCAGGGAGTGGTAGCCCCATGCAATCTAATCTACAAAAAGTTTCAACTTACACCAGTCGACTGACCATCAGCAAAAAGTCTACAAACAATAAATGCTGAAGGGGTTTTAAAGAACTGTGTCCCCTCTACCTGCTGGTGAGAGGTAAAGGGGTAACAGCCAATAATGAGAACAGAAAGGAGCTGTGTTTAAAAGTAAAAATGGAGGTACCATTCAATCCAGCAGGCGCACCAATGGACCTCTCACCTGAGAAGACAAGAATCGAGAAGACGCAGGCCGCAAAAGCTGCAGTGCAGCCTTATTCACAATAGCCAAGACAGTGAAGCAATCAAAATATCCAACAAGAGGTGAACGGATAAAGAAGAAGTGGTCCATGTACACAATGGAATATTAGCCATGGAAAACAATGAACCATTGCTCTCTGAGGCACCACAAATGAGTCTGGAGATAATCACGAAACATGAGGTAAGTCGGAAAGTAAAAGACCTATATTCTATGATATCACTTATAGGCGTTATCTAATAACTGACACAAATGAACATATTTCCACAGAGAAAGACACTCACAGACTTAGAAAACAAACTATGCTCATCTCAAAGGAAAGGTGGGGGGAATGGATAAATTAAGATTAGTGTTACTATATGTATACAAACACAGGTTATATACGTATCTCAAAAAGACCGACCATATAGCAAGGGAGGTCTGCGGAACCCTCTGTAATATTTTACATGGGAAGAGGGTCTGTACTTGAATAGACATATAAAATGTCCAAATGAACCAGATTGCGTACACCTAGGACAAACAATATTCTAAGCTTTACCCCAATTAAAACACTTTTAAAAACCAGGAAGAAATAATGAGACATAAACTTATGGGGGTTTCTCCATGCACAGTCCAATGTAATTTACAACCTAGGAACACGACTTCCAGAAAGGCTCTGCTGCCCTAGTACCCAGATTTGGGAATGGAGAAATGCTGCCTCCTTGAGGCCATTTCCCACAACAGCAGCTTTAAACCCATTGCTAAAGGTCACTACATATTCACCAAACTTGCACTTCGGGAAATGACACCTGATCTCTAAAACAACTCTGGCGTGGAAAATAGACCAAAAAATTCAAAAGAGGGCAACCTTCCAAGAAGACAATTTCAAGAGTTATATTGTACTCCCAATTGTTTCCTTTTTTTAACAGAAAAGAAAACGGCGGAGAAAAATGATGAGTTTTACGAATTTTCAAAGACATGCAATCCCAAATTACAAAACCCTATCAGCTCACAGCAGCCAGTAGGGCCATTAGCAGAAAGGCTGCAAACAATAAATGCTAAATCGACTGTGGAGAAATGCGTACCCTCGATTCTAAGGGGGACGTGGTAAGAGCCACTAATGAAAACACAAAGAAGGTGCTTTGAAAAGGGAAACACGGTGCTACCAGTCAATCAATCACACCCACTGCTGGGCCTATCCCCTGAGAAAATGAGAATCCAAAAGTCACAGGCTGGCAATCCTGCACTCCAACAATATTTACCATAGCCAACACTTGGAAGCAATGAAAATCTCCATCAACCGAGGAATGCACAAAGTAGAAGTGGTCCACGTACTCAGTGGAAAATTACTCCAATAAAAAATAAAAATTAAATTTAAAAATCCAACCAAAGTAAGGAGACATCAGCTTGTGTGGGTTTGTCCGGGCACACTCCACTCTCATTTATAACCGAGAAACACCACAGGCCGCAAGGGCTTTTCCCTAGTTACCAGGGTGGGGAACATAGAAAGGCTGCCACCCTCTGGCAGTTAGCTGCAAAAGCAGCTTTAAAGCCTGTGCTAATGGTCATTTCATAGGAACAAGTACTGCAGAACTGTAAATGAAACCTGCCCTCAAAATGTCTTGAGGGAGGTAATGGCCAAAACATTTCAAAATGGGACACATACTTTAAGAGAACACTTTGAAGAACTAAGGGGTAATCACAGCTTGAAAAATAAAAAGGACATGCCTTAAAGGTCAATTTCAACGGATTATGAGGCACATGCGAATTCAACCACAAAGAGGTATCACCTCACACTTGTCAGAATAACCATCAGCAAGAAAACGACAAACAATAAATGCTGAAGGTGTTGTGGAGAAATGCATACCCTCAACTTCAAGTGGGACGTAACTTGCAAAGGGCCACGAATGAGAGCAGAATGGAGGTGCCTTAAATAGGTAAACACTGAGCTACCATATGATCCAGTAGGCCCACTCCCCGACCTATAATCTAAGAAGAGAGAATTGGAAAGACACAGGCAGGCAAATCTGCATTGCACACTCATACAATACCCAAGATATGGAAGTAACCAAAAACTCCACCAACAGATGGGTGGACAAAGAAGAACTCCTCCATGTACAGATGGAATATTCGCTAGTGAAAAAAATGAAACAATGCCATTAGCAGCACCATAGATGTGTCTAGACATAATCACGCAACCTGTAGTAAGTGAGAAAGCAAAAGACACATATCCTATCATATCACTTTTAGGAGTTACTTAAAAATTGATACCAATGAAGATATTTCCACAGAGAAAGGCAATCACAGATTCATTAAAAAAACTTACGGTCCACCAAATAGAAAGGGATGAGGATTGGATACATTACCATATTGGGGTTAACAGAGATATACAAACCATGTGAAATATATAACCACCAAAGACGTACGGAAGACCAGGAGAAGACTACTCAACATTGTGTCATAACCTACATGGGAAAAGGATGCGAGGAAGAATAGATACACGTATATGTGTGAAAGAACCACATCTTGCACACCTAGAACAAACAAACCATTGTAATCAAATTTGCTGGGATCAAAGCTAAAAAGTAAATTACAAATATGAACAAGAAGTAATGAGACATAAACTTAAAGGGCTTTTCTCCTGGCACATTCCATTTGAATTTACAACCTAGAACACCACTTCCATTAAGACTCTGTTTCCCCAGTTACCAAATTTGGTAAAGGAGAAATGCTGCCACCTTGTGGCCGTTTCCTGCAAGAGCAGCTTTAAACTCACAGCTAATGGTCACTTAACATTCACAAGGACTCAGGGCTGTAAAGGACACCTGCCCTAAAAAATTGTGCTGAAGTAGGGAATGGACAAAAAAATTCAAAACAGGGAAATGTTTCAAGAAGAGTATGAAGAGTTAAGTTTTACTCACGCTCGTTCAAAAAACAAGGAAAATGGATAAAAGCTCAACCTCAGGGAGTGTTAGACCCATGCAATCTAATCTACAAAAACTTTCAACTTACACCAGTCGACTGACCATCAGCAAAAAGTCTACAAACAATAAATGCTGAAGGGGTTTTAAAGAACTGTGTCCCCTCTACCTGCTGGTGAGACGTAAAGGGGTAACAGCCAATAATGAGAACAGCAAGGAGCTGTGTTTAAAAGTAAAAACGGAGGTACCATTCAATCCAGCAGGCGCACCAATGGACCTCTCACCTGAGAAGACAAGAATCGAGAAGACACAGGCCGCAAAAGCTGCAGTGCAGCCTTATTCACAATAGCCAAGACAGTGAAGCAATCAAAATATCCAACAAGAGGTGAATGGATAAAGAAGCAGTGGTCCATGTACGCAATGGAATATTAGCCATGGAAAACAATGAACCATTGCTCTCTGAGGCACCACAAATTTGTCTGGAGATAATCATGAAACATGAGGTAAGTCGGAAAGTAAAAGACCTATATTCTATGATATCACTTATAGGCGTTATCTAATAACTGACACAAATGAACATATTTCCACAGAGAAAGACACTCACAGACTTAGAAAACAAACTATGCTCATCTCAGAGGAAAGGTGGGGGGAATGGATAAATTAAGATTAGTGTTACTATATGTATACAAACACATATTATATACATATCTCAAAAAGACCGACCATATAGCAAGGGAGGTCTGCGGAACCCACTGTAACATTTTACGTGGGAAGAGGATCTTTACGTGAATAGACATTTTTAATGTACAAATGAACCAGATTGTGTACACCTAGGAGAAACAATATTCTAAGCTTTACCCCAATTAAAACACTTTTAAAAACCAAGAAGAAATAATGAGACATAAACTTATGGGGGTTTCTCCATGCACAGTCCAATGTAATTTACAACCTAGGAACACGACTTCCAGAAAGGCTCTGCTGCCCTAGTACTCAGATTTGGGAAAGGAGAAATGCTGCCTCCTTGAGGCCACTTCCCACAACAGCAGCTTTAAACCCATTGCTAAAGGTCCCTAAATATTCACCAAACTTGAAGTTCGGGAAATGACACCTGCTCTCTAAAAAAATTCTGGCGTGGAAAATCGACCAAAAAATTCAAAAGAGGGCAACCTTCCAAGAAGACAATTTCAAGAGTTATATTGTACTCCCAATTGTTTCCTTTTTTTAACAGAAAAGAAAACGGCGGAGAAAAATGATGAGTTTTACGAATTTTCAAAGACATGCAATCCCAAATTACAAAACCCTATCAGCTCACAGCAGCCAGTAGGGCCATTAGCAGAAAGGCTGCAAACAATAAATGCTAAATCGATTGTGGAGAAATGCGTACCCTCGATTCTAAGGGGGACGTGGTAAGAGCCACTAATGAAAACACAAAGAAGGTGCTTTGAAAAGGGAAACACGGTGCTACCAGTCAATCAATCACACCCACTGCTGGGCCTATCACCTGAGAAAATGAGAATCCAAAAGTCACAGGCTGGCAATCCTGCACTCCAACGATATTTACCATAGCCAACACTTGGAAGCAATGAAAATGTCCATCAACCGAGGAATGCACAAAGTAGAAGTGCTCCACGTACTCAGTGGAAAATTTCCCCAATAAAATATAAAAATTAAATTTAAAAATCCAACAAAAGTAAGGAGACATCAGCTTGTGTGGGTTTCTCCGGGCACACTCCACTCTAATTTATAACCGAGAAACACCACAGGCCGCAAGGAATTTTCCCTAGTTACTTGGGTGGGGAACATAGAAAGGCTGCCGCCCTCTGGCAGTTAGCTGCAAAAGCAGCTTTAAAGCCTGTGCTAATGGTCATTTCATAGGAACAAGTACTGCAGAACTGTAAATGAAACCTGCCCTCAAAATGTCTTGAGGGAGGTAATGGCCAAAACATTTCAAAATGGGACACATACTTTAAGAGAACACTTTGAAGAACTAAGGGGTAATCACAGCTTGAAAAATAAAAAGGACATGCCTTAAAGGTCAATTTCAACGGATTATGAGGCACATGCGAATTCAACCACAAAGAGGTATCAGCTCACACTTGTCAGAATAACCATCAGCAAGAAAACGACAAACAATAAATGCTGAAGGTGTTGTGGAGAAATGCATACCCTCAACTTCAAGTGGGACGTAACTTGCAAAGGGCCACGAATGAGAGCAGAAAGGAGGCGCCTTAAAAAGGTAAACATTGAGCTACCATATGATCCAGCAGGCCCACTCCCCGACCTATAATCTAAGAAGAGAGAATTGGAAAGACACAGGCAGGCAAATCTGCATTGCACAGTCTTACAATAGCCAAGATATGGAAGTAACCAAAAACTCCACCAACAGATGGGTGGACAAAGAAGAACTCCTCCATGTACAGATGGAATATTCGCTAGTGAAAAAAAATGAAACAATGCCATTAGCAGCACCATAGATGTGTCTAGACATAATCACGCAACCTGTAGTAAGTGAGAAAGCAAAAGACACATATCCTATCATATCACTTTTAGGAGTTACTTAAAAATTGATACCAATGAAGATATTTCCACAGAGAAAGGCAATCACAGATTCATTAAAAAAACTTACGGTCCACCAAATAGAAAGGGATGAGGATTGGATACATTACCATATTGGGGTTAACAGAGATATACAAACCATGTGAAATATATAACCACCAAAGACGTACGGAAGACCAGGAGAAGACTACTCAACATTGTGTCATAACCTACATGGGAAAAGGATGCGAGGAAGAATAGATACACGTATATGTGTGAAAGAACCACATCTTGCACACCTAGAACAAACAAACCATTGTAATCAAATTTGCTGGGATCAAAAATAAAAAAGTAAATTCCAAATATGAACAAGAAGTAATGAGACATAAACTTAAAGGGCTTTTTTCCTGGCACATTCCATTCGAATTTACAACCTAGAACACCACTTCCATTAAGGCTCTGTTTCCCCAGTTACCAAATTTGGTAAAGGAGAAATGCTGCCACCTTGTGGCCGTTTCCGGCAAGAGCAGCTTTAAACTCACAGCTAATGGTCACTTAACATTCACAAGGACTCAGGGCTGTAAAGGACACCTGCCCTAAAAAATTCTGCTGAAGTAGGGAATGGACAAAAAAATTCAAAACAGGCAAATGTTTCAAAAAGAGAGTATGAAGAGTTAAGTTTTACTCACGCTCTTTTAAAAAAAAAAAGGAAAATGGATAAAAGCTCAATCTCAGGGAGTGGTAGCCCCATGCAATCTAATCTACAAAAACTTTCAACTTACACCAGTCGACTGACCATCAGCAAAAAGTCTACAAACAATAAATGCTGAAGGGGTTTTAAAGAACTGTGTCCCCTCTACCTGCTGGTGAGAGGTAAAGGGGTAACAGCCAATAATGAGAACAGAAAGGAGCTGTGTTTAAAAGTAAAAATGGAGGTACCATTCAATCCAGCAGGCGCACCAATGGACCTCTCACCTGAGAAGACAAGAATCGAGAAGACGCAGGCCGCAAAAGCTGCAGTGCAGCCTTATTCACAATAGCCAAGACAGTGAAGCAATCAAAATATCCAACAAGAGGTGAACGGATAAAGAAGAAGTGGTCCATGTACACAATGGAATATTAGCCATGGAAAACAATGAACCATTGCTCTCTGAGGCACCACAAATGAGTCTGGAGATAATCACGAAACATGAGGTAAGTCGGAAAGTAAAAGACCTATATTCTATGATATCACTTATAGGCGTTATCTAATAACTGACACAAATGAACATATTTCCACAGAGAAAGACACTCACAGACTTAGAAAACAAACTATGCTCATCTCAAAGGAAAGGTGGGGGGAATGGATAAATTAAGATTAGTGTTACTATATGTATACAAACACAGGTTATATACGTATCTCAAAAAGACCGACCATATAGCAAGGGAGGTCTGCGGAACCCTCTGTAATATTTTACATGGGAAGAGGGTCTGTACTTGAATAGACATATAAAATGTCCAAATGAACCAGATTGCGTACACCTAGGACAAACAATATTCTAAGCTTTACCCCAATTAAAACACTTTTAAAAACCAGGAAGAAATAATGAGACATAAACTTATGGGGGTTTCTCCATGCACAGTCCAATGTAATTTACAACCTAGGAACACGACTTCCAGAAAGGCTCTGCTGCCCTAGTACCCAGATTTGGGAATGGAGAAATGCTGCCTCCTTGAGGCCATTTCCCACAACAGCAGCTTTAAACCCATTGCTAAAGGTCACTACATATTCACCAAACTTGCACTTCGGGAAATGACACCTGATCTCTAAAACAACTCTGGCGTGGAAAATAGACCAAAAAATTCAAAAGAGGGCAACCTTCCAAGAAGACAATTTCAAGAGTTATATTGTACTCCCAATTGTTTCCTTTTTTTAACAGAAAAGAAAACGGCGGAGAAAAATGATGAGTTTTACGAATTTTCAAAGACATGCAATCCCAAATTACAAAACCCTATCAGCTCACAGCAGCCAGTAGGGCCATTAGCAGAAAGGCTGCAAACAATAAATGCTAAATCGACTGTGGAGAAATGCGTACCCTCGATTCTAAGGGGGACGTGGTAAGAGCCACTAATGAAAACACAAAGAAGGTGCTTTGAAAAGGGAAACACGGTGCTACCAGTCAATCAATCACACCCACTGCTGGGCCTATCCCCTGAGAAAATGAGAATCCAAAAGTCACAGGCTGGCAATCCTGCACTCCAACAATATTTACCATAGCCAACACTTGGAAGCAATGAAAATCTCCATCAACCGAGGAATGCACAAAGTAGAAGTGGTCCACGTACTCAGTGGAAAATTACTCCAATAAAAAATAAAAATTAAATTTAAAAATCCAACCAAAGTAAGGAGACATCAGCTTGTGTGGGTTTGTCCGGGCACACTCCACTCTCATTTATAACCGAGAAACACCACAGGCCGCAAGGGCTTTTCCCTAGTTACCAGGGTGGGGAACATAGAAAGGCTGCCGCCCTCTGGCAGTTAGCTGCAAAAGCAGCTTTAAAGCCTGTGCTAATGGTCATTTCATAGGAACAAGTACTGCAGAACTGTAAATGAAACCTGCCCTCAAAATGTCTTGAGGGAGGTAATGGCCAAAACATTTCAAAATGGGACACATACTTTAAGAGAACACTTTGAAGAACTAAGGGGTAATCACAGCTTGAAAAATAAAAAGGACATGCCTTAAAGGTCAATTTCAACGGATTATGAGGCACATGCGAATTCAACCACAAAGAGGTATCAGCTCACACTTGTCAGAATAACCATCAGCAAGAAAACGACAAACAATAAATGCTGAAGGTGTTGTGGAGAAATGCATACCCTCAACTTCAAGTGGGACGTAACTTGCAAAGGGCCACGAATGAGAGCAGAATGGAGGTGCCTTAAATAGGTAAACACTGAGCTACCATATGATCCAGTAGGCCCACTCCCCGACCTATAATCTAAGAAGAGAGAATTGGAAAGACACAGGCAGGCAAATCTGCATTGCACACTCATACAATACCCAAGATATGGAAGTAACCAAAAACTCCACCAACAGATGGGTGGACAAAGAAGAACTCCTCCATGTACAGATGGAATATTCGCTAGTGAAAAAAATGAAACAATGCCATTAGCAGCACCATAGATGTGTCTAGACATAATCACGCAACCTGTAGTAAGTGAGAAAGCAAAAGACACATATCCTATCATATCACTTTTAGGAGTTACTTAAAAATTGATACCAATGAAGATATTTCCACAGAGAAAGGCAATCACAGATTCATTAAAAAAACTTACGGTCCACCAAATAGAAAGGGATGAGGATTGGATACATTACCATATTGGGGTTAACAGAGATATACAAACCATGTGAAATATATAACCACCAAAGACGTACGGAAGACCAGGAGAAGACTACTCAACATTGTGTCATAACCTACATGGGAAAAGGATGCGAGGAAGAATAGATACACGTATATGTGTGAAAGAACCACATCTTGCACACCTAGAACAAACAAACCATTGTAATCAAATTTGCTGGGATCAAAGCTAAAAAGTAAATTACAAATATGAACAAGAAGTAATGAGACATAAACTTAAAGGGCTTTTCTCCTGGCACATTCCATTTGAATTTACAACCTAGAACACCACTTCCATTAAGACTCTGTTTCCCCAGTTACCAAATTTGGTAAAGGAGAAATGCTGCCACCTTGTGGCCGTTTCCTGCAAGAGCAGCTTTAAACTCACAGCTAATGGTCACTTAACATTCACAAGGACTCAGGGCTGTAAAGGACACCTGCCCTAAAAAATTGTGCTGAAGTAGGGAATGGACAAAAAAATTCAAAACAGGGAAATGTTTCAAGAAGAGTATGAAGAGTTAAGTTTTACTCACGCTCGTTCAAAAAACAAGGAAAATGGATAAAAGCTCAACCTCAGGGAGTGTTAGACCCATGCAATCTAATCTACAAAAACTTTCAACTTACACCAGTCGACTGACCATCAGCAAAAAGTCTACAAACAATAAATGCTGAAGGGGTTTTAAAGAACTGTGTCCCCTCTACCTGCTGGTGAGACGTAAAGGGGTAACAGCCAATAATGAGAACAGCAAGGAGCTGTGTTTAAAAGTAAAAACGGAGGTACCATTCAATCCAGCAGGCGCACCAATGGACCTCTCACCTGAGAAGACAAGAATCGAGAAGACACAGGCCGCAAAAGCTGCAGTGCAGCCTTATTCACAATAGCCAAGACAGTGAAGCAATCAAAATATCCAACAAGAGGTGAATGGATAAAGAAGCAGTGGTCCATGTACGCAATGGAATATTAGCCATGGAAAACAATGAACCATTGCTCTCTGAGGCACCACAAATTTGTCTGGAGATAATCATGAAACATGAGGTAAGTCGGAAAGTAAAAGACCTATATTCTATGATATCACTTATAGGCGTTATCTAATAACTGACACAAATGAACATATTTCCACAGAGAAAGACACTCACAGACTTAGAAAACAAACTATGCTCATCTCAGAGGAAAGGTGGGGGGAATGGATAAATTAAGATTAGTGTTACTATATGTATACAAACACATATTATATACATATCTCAAAAAGACCGACCATATAGCAAGGGAGGTCTGCGGAACCCACTGTAACATTTTACGTGGGAAGAGGATCTTTACGTGAATAGACATTTTTAATGTACAAATGAACCAGATTGTGTACACCTAGGAGAAACAATATTCTAAGCTTTACCCCAATTAAAACACTTTTAAAAACCAAGAAGAAATAATGAGACATAAACTTATGGGGGTTTCTCCATGCACAGTCCAATGTAATTTACAACCTAGGAACACGACTTCCAGAAAGGCTCTGCTGCCCTAGTACTCAGATTTGGGAAAGGAGAAATGCTGCCTCCTTGAGGCCACTTCCCACAACAGCAGCTTTAAACCCATTGCTAAAGGTCCCTAAATATTCACCAAACTTGAAGTTCGGGAAATGACACCTGCTCTCTAAAAAAATTCTGGCGTGGAAAATCGACCAAAAAATTCAAAAGAGGGCAACCTTCCAAGAAGACAATTTCAAGAGTTATATTGTACTCCCAATTGTTTCCTTTTTTTAACAGAAAAGAAAACGGCGGAGAAAAATGATGAGTTTTACGAATTTTCAAAGACATGCAATCCCAAATTACAAAACCCTATCAGCTCACAGCAGCCAGTAGGGCCATTAGCAGAAAGGCTGCAAACAATAAATGCTAAATCGATTGTGGAGAAATGCGTACCCTCGATTCTAAGGGGGACGTGGTAAGAGCCACTAATGAAAACACAAAGAAGGTGCTTTGAAAAGGGAAACACGGTGCTACCAGTCAATCAATCACACCCACTGCTGGGCCTATCACCTGAGAAAATGAGAATCCAAAAGTCACAGGCTGGCAATCCTGCACTCCAACGATATTTACCATAGCCAACACTTGGAAGCAATGAAAATGTCCATCAACCGAGGAATGCACAAAGTAGAAGTGCTCCACGTACTCAGTGGAAAATTTCTCCAATAAAATATAAAAATTAAATTTAAAAATCCAACAAAAGTAAGGAGACATCAGCTTGTGTGGGTTTCTCCGGGCACACTCCACTCTAATTTATAACCGAGAAACACCACAGGCCGCAAGGAATTTTCCCTAGTTACTTGGGTGGGGAACATAGAAAGGCTGCCACCCTCTGGCAGTTAGCTGCAAAAGCAGCTTTAAAGCCTGTGCTAATGGTCATTTCATAGGAACAAGTACTGCAGAACTGTAAATGAAACCTGCCCTCAAAATGTCTTGAGGGAGGTACTGGCCAAAACATTTCAAAATGGGACACATACTTTAAGAGAACACTTTGAAGAACTAAGGGGTAATCACAGCTTGAAAAATAAAAAGGACATGCCTTAAAGGTCAATTTCAACAGATTATGAGGCACATGCGAATTCAACCACAAAGAGGTATCAGCTCACACTTGTCAGAATAACCATCAGCAAGAAAACGACAAACAATAAATGCTGAAGGTGTTGTGGAGAAATGCATACCCTCAACTTCAAGTGGGACGTAACTTGCAAAGGGCCACGAATGAGAGCAGAAAGGAGGCGCCTTAAAAAGGTAAACATTGAGCTACCATATGATCCAGCAGGCCCACTCCCCGACCTATAATCTAAGAAGAGAGAATTGGAAAGACACAGGCAGGCAAATCTGCATTGCACAGTCTTACAATAGCCAAGATATGGAAGTAACCAAAAACTCCACCAACAGATGGGTGGACAAAGAAGAACTCCTCCATGTACAGATGGAATATTCGCTAGTGAAAAAAATGAAACAATGCCATTAGCAGCACCATAGATGTGTCTAGACATAATCACGCAACCTGTAGTAAGTGAGAAAGCAAAAGACACATATCCTATCATATCACTTTTAGGAGTTACTTAAAAATTGATACCAATGAAGATATTTCCACAGAGAAAGGCAATCACAGATTCATTAAAAAAAACTTACGGTCCACCAAATAGAAAGGGATGAGGATTGGATACATTACCATATTGGGGTTAACAGAGATATACAAACCATGTGAAATATATAACCACCAAAGACGTACGGAAGACCAGGAGAAGACTACTCAACATTGTGTCATAACCTACATGGGAAAAGGATGCGAGGAAGAATAGATACACGTATATGTGTGAAAGAACCACATCTTGCACACCTAGAACAAACAAACCATTGTAATCAAATTTGCTGGGATCAAAAATAAAAAAGTAAATTCCAAATATGAACAAGAAGTAATGAGACATAAACTTAAAGGGCTTTTTTCCTGGCACATTCCATTCGAATTTACAACCTAGAACACCACTTCCATTAAGGCTCTGTTTCCCCAGTTACCAAATTTGGTAAAGGAGAAATGCTGCCACCTTGTGGCCGTTTCCGGCAAGAGCAGCTTTAAACTCACAGCTAATGGTCACTTAACATTCACAAGGACTCAGGGCTGTAAAGGACACCTGCCCTAAAAAATTCTGCTGAAGTAGGGAATGGACAAAAAAATTCAAAACAGGCAAATGTTTCAAAAAGAGAGTATGAAGAGTTAAGTTTTACTCACGCTCTTTTAAAAAAAAAAAGGAAAATGGATAAAAGCTCAATCTCAGGGAGTGGTAGCCCCATGCAATCTAATCTACAAAAAGTTTCAACTTACACCAGTCGACTGACCATCAGCAAAAAGTCTACAAACAATAAATGCTGAAGGGGTTTTAAAGAACTGTGTCCCCTCTACCTGCTGGTGAGAGGTAAAGGGGTAACAGCCAATAATGAGAACAGAAAGGAGCTGTGTTTAAAAGTAAAAATGGAGGTACCATTCAATCCAGCAGGCGCACCAATGGACCTCTCACCTGAGAAGACAAGAATCGAGAAGACGCAGGCCGCAAAAGCTGCAGTGCAGCCTTATTCACAATAGCCAAGACAGTGAAGCAATCAAAATATCCAACAAGAGGTGAACGGATAAAGAAGAAGTGGTCCATGTACACAATGGAATATTAGCCATGGAAAACAATGAACCATTGCTCTCTGAGGCACCACAAATGAGTCTGGAGATAATCACGAAACATGAGGTAAGTCGGAAAGTAAAAGACCTATATTCTATGATATCACTTATAGGCGTTATCTAATAACTGACACAAATGAACATATTTCCACAGAGAAAGACACTCACAGACTTAGAAAACAAACTATGCTCATCTCAAAGGAAAGGTGGGGGGAATGGATAAATTAAGATTAGTGTTACTATATGTATACAAACACAGGTTATATACGTATCTCAAAAAGACCGACCATATAGCAAGGGAGGTCTGCGGAACCCTCTGTAATATTTTACATGGGAAGAGGGTCTGTACTTGAATAGACATATAAAATGTCCAAATGAACCAGATTGCGTACACCTAGGACAAACAATATTCTAAGCTTTACCCCAATTAAAACACTTTTAAAAACCAGGAAGAAATAATGAGACATAAACTTATGGGGGTTTCTCCATGCACAGTCCAATGTAATTTACAACCTAGGAACACGACTTCCAGAAAGGCTCTGCTGCCCTAGTACCCAGATTTGGGAATGGAGAAATGCTGCCTCCTTGAGGCCATTTCCCACAACAGCAGCTTTAAACCCATTGCTAAAGGTCACTACATATTCACCAAACTTGCACTTCGGGAAATGACACCTGATCTCTAAAACAACTCTGGCGTGGAAAATAGACCAAAAAATTCAAAAGAGGGCAACCTTCCAAGAAGACAATTTCAAGAGTTATATTGTACTCCCAATTGTTTCCTTTTTTTAACAGAAAAGAAAACGGCGGAGAAAAATGATGAGTTTTACGAATTTTCAAAGACATGCAATCCCAAATTACAAAACCCTATCAGCTCACAGCAGCCAGTAGGGCCATTAGCAGAAAGGCTGCAAACAATAAATGCTAAATCGACTGTGGAGAAATGCGTACCCTCGATTCTAAGGGGGACGTGGTAAGAGCCACTAATGAAAACACAAAGAAGGTGCTTTGAAAAGGGAAACACGGTGCTACCAGTCAATCAATCACACCCACTGCTGGGCCTATCCCCTGAGAAAATGAGAATCCAAAAGTCACAGGCTGGCAATCCTGCACTCCAACAATATTTACCATAGCCAACACTTGGAAGCAATGAAAATCTCCATCAACCGAGGAATGCACAAAGTAGAAGTGGTCCACGTACTCAGTGGAAAATTACTCCAATAAAAAATAAAAATTAAATTTAAAAATCCAACCAAAGTAAGGAGACATCAGCTTGTGTGGGTTTGTCCGGGCACACTCCACTCTCATTTATAACCGAGAAACACCACAGGCCGCAAGGGCTTTTCCCTAGTTACCAGGGTGGGGAACATAGAAAGGCTGCCGCCCTCTGGCAGTTAGCTGCAAAAGCAGCTTTAAAGCCTGTGCTAATGGTCATTTCATAGGAACAAGTACTGCAGAACTGTAAATGAAACCTGCCCTCAAAATGTCTTGAGGGAGGTAATGGCCAAAACATTTCAAAATGGGACACATACTTTAAGAGAACACTTTGAAGAACTAAGGGGTAATCACAGCTTGAAAAATAAAAAGGACATGCCTTAAAGGTCAATTTCAACGGATTATGAGGCACATGCGAATTCAACCACAAAGAGGTATCAGCTCACACTTGTCAGAATAACCATCAGCAAGAAAACGACAAACAATAAATGCTGAAGGTGTTGTGGAGAAATGCATACCCTCAACTTCAAGTGGGACGTAACTTGCAAAGGGCCACGAATGAGAGCAGAATGGAGGTGCCTTAAATAGGTAAACACTGAGCTACCATATGATCCAGTAGGCCCACTCCCCGACCTATAATCTAAGAAGAGAGAATTGGAAAGACACAGGCAGGCAAATCTGCATTGCACACTCATACAATACCCAAGATATGGAAGTAACCAAAAACTCCACCAACAGATGGGTGGACAAAGAAGAACTCCTCCATGTACAGATGGAATATTCGCTAGTGAAAAAAATGAAACAATGCCATTAGCAGCACCATAGATGTGTCTAGACATAATCACGCAACCTGTAGTAAGTGAGAAAGCAAAAGACACATATCCTATCATATCACTTTTAGGAGTTACTTAAAAATTGATACCAATGAAGATATTTCCACAGAGAAAGGCAATCACAGATTCATTAAAAAAACTTACGGTCCACCAAATAGAAAGGGATGAGGATTGGATACATTACCATATTGGGGTTAACAGAGATATACAAACCATGTGAAATATATAACCACCAAAGACGTACGGAAGACCAGGAGAAGACTACTCAACATTGTGTCATAACCTACATGGGAAAAGGATGCGAGGAAGAATAGATACACGTATATGTGTGAAAGAACCACATCTTGCACACCTAGAACAAACAAACCATTGTAATCAAATTTGCTGGGATCAAAGCTAAAAAGTAAATTACAAATATGAACAAGAAGTAATGAGACATAAACTTAAAGGGCTTTTCTCCTGGCACATTCCATTTGAATTTACAACCTAGAACACCACTTCCATTAAGACTCTGTTTCCCCAGTTACCAAATTTGGTAAAGGAGAAATGCTGCCACCTTGTGGCCGTTTCCTGCAAGAGCAGCTTTAAACTCACAGCTAATGGTCACTTAACATTCACAAGGACTCAGGGCTGTAAAGGACACCTGCCCTAAAAAATTGTGCTGAAGTAGGGAATGGACAAAAAAATTCAAAACAGGGAAATGTTTCAAGAAGAGTATGAAGAGTTAAGTTTTACTCACGCTCGTTCAAAAAACAAGGAAAATGGATAAAAGCTCAACCTCAGGGAGTGTTAGACCCATGCAATCTAATCTACAAAAACTTTCAACTTACACCAGTCGACTGACCATCAGCAAAAAGTCTACAAACAATAAATGCTGAAGGGGTTTTAAAGAACTGTGTCCCCTCTACCTGCTGGTGAGACGTAAAGGGGTAACAGCCAATAATGAGAACAGCAAGGAGCTGTGTTTAAAAGTAAAAACGGAGGTACCATTCAATCCAGCAGGCGCACCAATGGACCTCTCACCTGAGAAGACAAGAATCGAGAAGACACAGGCCGCAAAAGCTGCAGTGCAGCCTTATTCACAATAGCCAAGACAGTGAAGCAATCAAAATATCCAACAAGAGGTGAATGGATAAAGAAGAAGTGGTCCATGTACACAATGGAATATTAGCCATGGAAAACAATGAACCATTGCTCTCTGAGGCACCACAAATTTGTCTGGAGATAATCATGAAACATGAGGTAAGTCGGAAAGTAAAAGACCTATATTCTATGATATCACTTATAGGCGTTATCTAATAACTGACACAAATGAACATATTTCCACAGAGAAAGACACTCACAGACTTAGAAACCAAACTATGCTCATCTCAGAGGAAAGGTGGGGGGAATGGATAAATTAAGATTAGTGTTACTATATGTATACAAACACATATTATATACATATCTCAAAAAGACCGACCATATAGCAAGGGAGGTCTGCGGAACCCACTGTAACATTTTACGTGGGAAGAGGATCTTTACGTGAATAGACATTTTTAATGTACAAATGAACCAGATTGTGTACACCTAGGAGAAACAATATTCTAAGCTTTACCCCAATTAAAACACTTTTAAAAACCAAGAAGAAATAATGAGACATAAACTTATGGGGGTTTCTCCATGCACAGTCCAATGTAATTTACAACCTAGGAACACGACTTCCAGAAAGGCTCTGCTGCCCTAGTACTCAGATTTGGGAAAGGAGAAATGCTGCCTCCTTGAGGCCACTTCCCACAACAGCAGCTTTAAACCCATTGCTAAAGGTCCCTAAATATTCACCAAACTTGAAGTTCGGGAAATGACACCTGCTCTCTAAAAAAATTCTGGCGTGGAAAATCGACCAAAAAATTCAAAAGAGGGCAACCTTCCAAGAAGACCATTTCAAGAGTTATATTGTACTCCCAATTGTTTCCTTTTTTTAACAGAAAAGAAAACGGCGGAGAAAAATGATGAGTTTTACGAATTTTCAAAGACATGCAATCCCAAATTACAAAACCCTATCAGCTCACAGCAGCCAGTAGGGCCATTAGCAGAAAGGCTGCAAACAATAAATGCTAAATCGATTGTGGAGAAATGCGTACCCTCGATTCTAAGGGGGACGTGGTAAGAGCCACTAATGAAAACACAAAGAAGGTGCTTTGAAAAGGGAAACACGGTGCTACCAGTCAATCAATCACACCCACTGCTGGGCCTATCACCTGAGAAAATGAGAATCCAAAAGTCACAGGCTGGCAATCCTGCACTCCAACGATATTTACCATAGCCAACACTTGGAAGCAATGAAAATGTCCATCAACCGAGGAATGCACAAAGTAGAAGTGCTCCACGTACTCAGTGGAAAATTACTCCAATAAAAAATAAAAATTAAATTTAAAAATCCAACAAAAGTAAGGAGACATCAGCTTGTGTGGGTTTCTCCGGGCACACTCCACTCTAATTTATAACCGAGAAACACCACAGGCCGCAAGGAATTTTCCCTAGTTACTTGGGTGGGGAACATAGAAAGGCTGCCGCCCTCTGGCAGTTAGCTGCAAAAGCAGCTTTAAAGCCTGTGCTAATGGTCATTTCATAGGAACAAGTACTGCAGAACTGTAAATGAAACCTGCCCTCAAAATGTCTTGAGGGAGGTAATGGCCAAAACATTTCAAAATGGGACACATACTTTAAGAGAACACTTTGAAGAACTAAGGGGTAATCACAGCTTGAAAAATAAAAAGGACATGCCTTAAAGGTCAATTTCAACGGATTATGAGGCACATGCGAATTCAACCACAAAGAGGTATCAGCTCACACTTGTCAGAATAACCATCAGCAAGAAAACGACAAACAATAAATGCTGAAGGTGTTGTGGAGAAATGCATACCCTCAACTTCAAGTGGGACGTAACTTGCAAAGGGCCACGAATGAGAGCAGAAAGGAGGCGCCTTAAAAAGGTAAACATTGAGCTACCATATTATCCAGCAGGCCCACTCCCCGACCTATAATCTAAGACGAGAGAATTGGAAAGACACAGGCAGGCAAATCTGCATTGCACAGTCTTACAATAGCCAAGATATGGAAGTAACCAAAAACTCCACCAACAGATGGGTGGACAAAGAAGAACTCCTCCATGTACAGATGGAATATTCGCTAGTGAAAAAAATGAAACAATGCCATTAGCAGCACCATAGATGTGTCTAGACATAATCACGCAACCTGTAGTAAGTGAGAAAGCAAAAGACACATATCCTATCATATCACTTTTAGGAGTTACTTAAAAATTGATACCAATGAAGATATTTCCACAGAGAAAGGCAATCACAGATTCATTAAAAAAACTTACGGTCCACCAAATAGAAAGGGATGAGGATTGGATACATTACCATATTGGGGTTAACAGAGATATACAAACCATGTGAAATATATAACCACCAAAGACGTACGGAAGACCAGGAGAAGACTACTCAACATTGTGTCATAACCTACATGGGAAAAGGATGCGAGGAAGAATAGATACACGTATATGTGTGAAAGAACCACATCTTGCACACCTAGAACAAACAAACCATTGTAATCAAATTTGCTGGGATCAAAAATAAAAAAGTAAATTCCAAATATGAACAAGAAGTAATGAGACATAAACTTAAAGGGCTTTTTTCCTGGCACATTCCATTCGAATTTACAACCTAGAACACCACTTCCATTAAGGCTCTGTTTCCCCAGTTACCAAATTTGGTAAAGGAGAAATGCTGCCACCTTGTGGCCGTTTCCGGCAAGAGCAGCTTTAAACTCACAGCTAATGGTCACTTAACATTCACAAGGACTCAGGGCTGTAAAGGACACCTGCCCTAAAAAATTCTGCTGAAGTAGGGAATGGACAAAAAAATTCAAAACAGGCAAATGTTTCAAAAAGAGAGTATGAAGAGTTAAGTTTTACTCACGCTCTTTTAAAAAAAAAGGAAAATGGATAAAAGCTCAATCTCAGGGAGTGGTAGCCCCATGCAATCTAATCTACAAAAAGTTTCAACTTACACCAGTCGACTGACCATCAGCAAAAAGTCTACAAACAATAAATGCTGAAGGGGTTTTAAAGAACTGTGTCCCCTCTACCTGCTGGTGAGAGGTAAAGGGGTAACAGCCAATAATGAGAACAGAAAGGAGCTGTGTTTAAAAGTAAAAATGGAGGTACCATTCAATCCAGCAGGCGCACCAATGGACCTCTCACCTGAGAAGACAAGAATCGAGAAGACGCAGGCCGCAAAAGCTGCAGTGCAGCCTTATTCACAATAGCCAAGACAGTGAAGCAATCAAAATATCCAACAAGAGGTGAACGGATAAAGAAGAAGTGGTCCATGTACACAATGGAATATTAGCCATGGAAAACAATGAACCATTGCTCTCTGAGGCACCACAAATGAGTCTGGAGATAATCACGAAACATGAGGTAAGTCGGAAAGTAAAAGACCTATATTCTATGATATCACTTATAGGCGTTATCTAATAACTGACACAAATGAACATATTTCCACAGAGAAAGACACTCACAGACTTAGAAAACAAACTATGCTCATCTCAAAGGAAAGGTGGGGGGAATGGATAAATTAAGATTAGTGTTACTATATGTATACAAACACAGGTTATATACGTATCTCAAAAAGACCGACCATATAGCAAGGGAGGTCTGCGGAACCCTCTGTAATATTTTACATGGGAAGAGGGTCTGTACTTGAATAGACATATAAAATGTCCAAATGAACCAGATTGCGTACACCTAGGACAAACAATATTCTAAGCTTTACCCCAATTAAAACACTTTTAAAAACCAGGAAGAAATAATGAGACATAAACTTATGGGGGTTTCTCCATGCACAGTCCAATGTAATTTACAACCTAGGAACACGACTTCCAGAAAGGCTCTGCTGCCCTAGTACCCAGATTTGGGAATGGAGAAATGCTGCCTCCTTGAGGCCATTTCCCACAACAGCAGCTTTAAACCCATTGCTAAAGGTCACTACATATTCACCAAACTTGCACTTCGGGAAATGACACCTGATCTCTAAAACAACTCTGGCGTGGAAAATAGACCAAAAAATTCAAAAGAGGGCAACCTTCCAAGAAGACAATTTCAAGAGTTATATTGTACTCCCAATTGTTTCCTTTTTTTAACAGAAAAGAAAACGGCGGAGAAAAATGATGAGTTTTACGAATTTTCAAAGACATGCAATCCCAAATTACAAAACCCTATCAGCTCACAGCAGCCAGTAGGGCCATTAGCAGAAAGGCTGCAAACAATAAATGCTAAATCGATTGTGGAGAAATGCGTACCCTCGATTCTAAGGGGGACGTGGTAAGAGCCACTAATGAAAACACAAAGAAGGTGCTTTGAAAAGGGAAACACGGTGCTACCAGTCAATCAATCACACCCACTGCTGGGCCTATCCCCTGAGAAAATGAGAATCCAAAAGTCACAGGCTGGCAATCCTGCACTCCAACAATATTTACCATAGCCAACACTTGGAAGCAATGAAAATCTCCATCAACCGAGGAATGAACAAAGTAGAAGTGGTCCACGTACTCAGTGGAAAATTACTCCAATAAAAAATAAAAATTAAATTTAAAAATCCAACCAAAGTAAGGAGACATCAGCTTGTGTGGGTTTGTCCGGGCACACTCCACTCTAATTTATAACCGAGAAACACCACAGGCCGCAAGGGCTTTTCCCTAGTTACCAGGGTGGGGAACATAGAAAGGCTGCCGCCCTCTGGCAGTTAGCTGCAAAAGCAGCTTTAAAGCCTGTGCTAATGGTCATTTCATAGGAACAAGTACTGCAGAATTGTAAATGAAACCTGCCCTCAAAATGTCTTGAGGGAGGTAATGGCCAAAACATTTCAAAATGGGACACATACTTTAAGAGAACACTTTGAAGAACTAAGGGGTAATCACAGCTTGAAAAATAAAAAGGACATGCCTTAAAGGTCAATTTCAACGGATTATGAGGCACATGCGAATTCAACCACAAAGAGGTATCACCTCACACTTGTCAGAATAACCATCAGCAAGAAAACGACAAACAATAAATGCTGAAGGTGTTGTGGAGAAATGCATACCCTCAACTTCAAGTGGGACGTAACTTGCAAAGGGCCACGAATGAGAGCAGAATGGAGGTGCCTTAAATAGGTAAACACTGAGCTACCATATGATCCAGTAGGCCCACTCCCCGACCTATAATCTAAGAAGAGAGAATTGGAAAGACACAGGCAGGCAAATCTGCATTGCACACTCATACAATACCCAAGATATGGAAGTAACCAAAAACTCCACCAACAGATGGGTGGACAAAGAAGAACTCCTCCATGTACAGATGGAATATTCGCTAGTGAAAAAAATGAAACAATGCCATTAGCAGCACCATAGATGTGTCTAGACATAATCACGCAACCTGTAGTAAGTGAGAAAGCAAAAGACACATATCCTATCATATCACTTTTAGGAGTTACTTAAAAATTGATACCAATGAAGATATTTCCACAGAGAAAGGCAATCACAGATTCATTAAAAAAACTTACGGTTCACCAAATAGAAAGGGATGAGGATTGGATACATTACCATATTGGGGTTAACAGAGATATACAAACCATGTGAAATATATAACCACCAAAGACGTACGGAAGACCAGGAGAAGACTACTCAACATTGTGTCATAACCTACATGGGAAAAGGATGCGAGGAAGAATAGATACACGTATATGTGTGAAAGAACCACATCTTGCACACCTAGAACAAACAAACCATTGTAATCAAATTTGCTGGGATCAAAAATAAAAAAGTAAATTACAAATATGAACAAGAAGTAATGAGACATAAACTTAAAGGGCTTTTTTCCTGGCACATTCCATTCGAATTTACAACCTAGAACACCACTTCCATTAAGGCTCTGTTTCCCCAGTTACCAAATTTGGTAAAGGAGAAATGCTGCCACCTTGTGGCCGTTTCCGGCAAGAGCAGCTTTAAACTCACAGCTAATGGTCACTTAACATTCACAAGGACTCAGGGCTGTAAAGGACACCTGCCCTAAAAAATTCTGCTGAAGTAGGGAATGGACAAAAAAATTCAAAACAGGCAAATGTTTCAAAAAGAGAGTATGAAGAGTTAAGTTTTACTCACGCTCTTTTAAAAAAAAAAGGAAAATGGATAAAAGCTCAATCTCAGGGAGTGGTAGCCCCATGCAATCTAATCTACAAAAAGTTTCAACTTACACCAGTCGACTGACCATCAGCAAAAAGTCTACAAACAATAAATGCTGAAGGGGTTTTAAAGAACTGTGTCCCCTCTACCTGCTGGTGAGAGGTAAAGGGGTAACAGCCAATAATGAGAACAGAAAGGAGCTGTGTTTAAAAGTAAAAATGGAGGTACCATTCAATCCAGCAGGCGCACCAATGGACCTCTCACCTGAGAAGACAAGAATCGAGAAGACGCAGGCCGCAAAAGCTGCAGTGCAGCCTTATTCACAATAGCCAAGACAGTGAAGCAATCAAAATATCCAACAAGAGGTGAACGGATAAAGAAGAAGTGGTCCATGTACACAATGGAATATTAGCCATGGAAAACAATGAACCATTGCTCTCTGAGGCACCACAAATGAGTCTGGAGATAATCACGAAACATGAGGTAAGTCGGAAAGTAAAAGACCTATATTCTATGATATCACTTATAGGCGTTATCTAATAACTGACACAAATGAACATATTTCCACAGAGAAAGACACTCACAGACTTAGAAAACAAACTATGCTCATCTCAAAGGAAAGGTGGGGGGAATGGATAAATTAAGATTAGTGTTACTATAGGTATACAAACACAGGTTATATACGTATCTCAAAAAGACCGACCATATAGCAAGGGAGGTCTGCGGAACCCTCTGTAATATTTTACATGGGAAGAGGGTCTGTACTTGAATAGACATATAAAATGTCCAAATGAACCAGATTGCGTACACCTAGGACAAACAATATTCTAAGCTTTACCCCAATTAAAACACTTTTAAAAACCAGGAAGAAATAATGAGACATAAACTTATGGGGGTTTCTCCATGCACAGTCCAATGTAATTTACAACCTAGGAACACGACTTCCAGAAAGGCTCTGCTGCCCTAGTACCCAGATTTGGGAATGGAGAAATGCTGCCTCCTTGAGGCCATTTCCCACAACAGCAGCTTTAAACCCATTGCTAAAGGTCACTACATATTCACCAAACTTGCACTTCGGGAAATGACACCTGATCTCTAAAACAACTCTGGCGTGGAAAATAGACCAAAAAATTCAAAAGAGGGCAACCTTCCAAGAAGACCATTTCAAGAGTTATATTGTACTCCCAATTGTTTCCTTTTTTTAACAGAAAAGAAAACGGCGGAGAAAAATGATGAGTTTTACGAATTTTCAAAGACATGCAATCCCAAATTACAAAACCCTATCAGCTCACAGCAGCCAGTAGGGCCATTAGCAGAAAGGCTGCAAACAATAAATGCTAAATCGATTGTGGAGAAATGCGTACCCTCGATTCTAAGGGGGACGTGGTAAGAGCCACTAATGAAAACACAAAGAAGGTGCTTTGAAAAGGGAAACACGGTGCTACCAGTCAATCAATCACACCCACTGCTGGGCCTATCCCCTGAGAAAATGAGAATCCAAAAGTCACAGGCTGGCAATCCTGCACTCCAACAATATTTACCATAGCCAACACTTGGAAGCAATGAAAATCTCCATCAACCGAGGAATGAACAAAGTAGAAGTGGTCCACGTACTCAGTGGAAAATTACTCCAATAAAAAATAAAAATTAAATTTAAAAATCCAACCAAAGTAAGGAGACATCAGCTTGTGTGGGTTTGTCCGGGCACACTCCACTCTCATTTATAACCGAGAAACACCACAGGCCGCAAGGGCTTTTCCCTAGTTACCAGGGTGGGGAACATAGAAAGGCTGCCGCCCTCTGGCAGTTAGCTGCAAAAGCAGCTTTAAAGCCTGTGCTAATGGTCATTTCATAGGAACAAGTACTGCAGAATTGTAAATGAAACCTGCCCTCAAAATGTCTTGAGGGAGGTAATGGCCAAAACATTTCAAAATGGGACACATACTTTAAGAGAACACTTTGAAGAACTAAGGGGTAATCACAGCTTGAAAAATAAAAAGGACATGCCTTAAAGGTCAATTTCAACGGATTATGAGGCACATGCGAATTCAACCACAAAGAGGTATCAGCTCACACTTGTCAGAATAACCATCAGCAAGAAAACGACAAACAATAAATGCTGAAGGTGTTGTGGAGAAATGCATACCCTCAACTTCAAGTGGGACGTAACTTGCAAAGGGCCACGAATGAGAGCAGAATGGAGGTGCCTTAAATAGGTAAACACTGAGCTACCATATGATCCAGTAGGCCCACTCCCCGACCTATAATCTAAGAAGAGAGAATTGGAAAGACACAGGCAGGCAAATCTGCATTGCACACTCATACAATACCCAAGATATGGAAGTAACCAAAAACTCCACCAACAGATGGGTGGACAAAGAAGAACTCCTCCATGTACAGATGGAATATTCGCTAGTGAAAAAAATGAAACAATGCCATTAGCAGCACCATAGATGTGTCTAGACATAATCACGCAACCTGTAGTAAGTGAGAAAGCAAAAGACACATATCCTATCATATCACTTTTAGGAGTTACTTAAAAATTGATACCAATGAAGATATTTCCACAGAGAAAGGCAATCACAGATTCATTAAAAAAACTTACGGTCCACCAAATAGAAAGGGATGAGGATTGGATACATTACCATATTGGGGTTAACAGAGATATACAAACCATGTGAAATATATAACCACCAAAGACGTACGGAAGACCAGGAGAAGACTACTCAACATTGTGTCATAACCTACATGGGAAAAGGATGCGAGGAAGAATAGATACACGTATATGTGTGAAAGAACCACATCTTGCACACCTAGAACAAACAAACCATTGTAATCAAATTTGCTGGGATCAAAGCTAAAAAGTAAATTACAAATATGAACAAGAAGTAATGAGACATAAACTTAAAGGGCTTTTCTCCTGGCACATTCCATTTGAATTTACAACCTAGAACACCACTTCCATTAAGACTCTGTTTCCCCAGTTACCAAATTTGGTAAAGGAGAAATGCTGCCACCTTGTGGCCGTTTCCTGCAAGAGCAGCTTTAAACTCACAGCTAATGGTCACTTAACATTCACAAGGACTCACGGCTGTAAAGGACACCTGCCCTAAAAAATTGTGCTGAAGTAGGGAATGGACAAAAAAATTCAAAACAGGGAAATGTTTCAAGAAGAGTATGAAGAGTTAAGTTTTACTCACGCTCGTTCAAAAAACAAGGAAAATGGATAAAAGCTCAACCTCAGGGAGTGTTAGACCCATGCAATCTAATCTACAAAAAGTTTCAACTTACACCAGTCGACTGACCATCAGCAAAAAGTCTACAAACAATAAATGCTGAAGGGGTTTTAAAGAACTGTGTCCCCTCTACCTGCTGGTGAGACGTAAAGGGGTAACAGCCAATAATGAGAACAGCAAGGAGCTGTGTTTAAAAGTAAAAACGGAGGTACCATTCAATCCAGCAGGCGCACCAATGGACCTCTCACCTGAGAAGACAAGAATCGAGAAGACACAGGCCGCAAAAGCTGCAGTGCAGCCTTATTCACAATAGCCAAGACAGTGAAGCAATCAAAATATCCAACAAGAGGTGAATGGATAAAGAAGAAGTGGTCCATGTACACAATGGAATATTAGCCATGGAAAACAATGAACCATTGCTCTCTGAGGCACCACAAATTTGTCTGGAGATAATCATGAAACATGAGGTAAGTCGGAAAGTAAAAGACCTATATTCTATGATATCACTTATAGGCGTTATCTAATAACTGACACAAATGAACATATTTCCACAGAGAAAGACACTCACAGACTTAGAAACCAAACTATGCTCATCTCAGAGGAAAGGTGGGGGGAATGGATAAATTAAGATTAGTGTTACTATATGTATACAAACACATATTATATACATATCTCAAAAAGACCGACCATATAGCAAGGGAGGTCTGCGGAACCCACTGTAACATTTTACGTGGGAAGAGGATCTTTACGTGAATAGACATTTTTAATGTACAAATGAACCAGATTGTGTACACCTAGGAGAAACAATATTCTAAGCTTTACCCCAATTAAAACACTTTTAAAAACCAAGAAGAAATAATGAGACATAAACTTATGGGGGTTTCTCCATGCACAGTCCAATGTAATTTACAACCTAGGAACACGACTTCCAGAAAGGCTCTGCTGCCCTAGTACTCAGATTTGGGAAAGGAGAAATGCTGCCTCCTTGAGGCCACTTCCCACAACAGCAGCTTTAAACCCATTGCTAAAGGTCCCTAAATATTCACCAAACTTGAAGTTCGGGAAATGACACCTGCTCTCTAAAAAAATTCTGGCGTGGAAAATCGACCAAAAAATTCAAAAGAGGGCAACCTTCCAAGAAGACAATTTCAAGAGTTATATTGTACTCCCAATTGTTTCCTTTTTTTAACAGAAAAGAAAACGGCGGAGAAAAATGATGAGTTTTACGAATTTTCAAAGACATGCAATCCCAAATTACAAAACCCTATCAGCTCACAGCAGCCAGTAGGGCCATTAGCAGAAAGGCTGCAAACAATAAATGCTAAATCGATTGTGGAGAAATGCGTACCCTCGATTCTAAGGGGGACGTGGTAAGAGCCACTAATGAAAACACAAAGAAGGTGCTTTGAAAAGGGAAACACGGTGCTACCAGTCAATCAATCACACCCACTGCTGGGCCTATCACCTGAGAAAATGAGAATCCAAAAGTCACAGGCTGGCAATCCTGCACTCCAACGATATTTACCATAGCCAACACTTGGAAGCAATGAAAATGTCCATCAACCGAGGAATGCACAAAGTAGAAGTGCTCCACGTACTCAGTGGAAAATTTCTCCAATAAAATATAAAAATTAAATTTAAAAATCCAACAAAAGTAAGGAGACATCAGCTTGTGTGGGTTTCTCCGGGCACACTCCACTCTAATTTATAACCGAGAAACACCACAGGCCGCAAGGAATTTTCCCTAGTTACTTGGGTGGGGAACATAGAAAGGCTGCCGCCCTCTGGCAGTTAGCTGCAAAAGCAGCTTTAAAGCCTGTGCTAATGGTCATTTCATAGGAACAAGTACTGCAGAACTGTAAATGAAACCTGCCCTCAAAATGTCTTGAGGGAGGTAATGGCCAAAACATTTCAAAATGGGACACATACTTTAAGAGAACACTTTGAAGAACTAAGGGGTAATCACAGCTTGAAAAATAAAAAGGACATGCCTTAAAGGTCAATTTCAACGGATTATGAGGCACATGCGAATTCAACCACAAAGAGGTATCAGCTCACACTTGTCAGAATAACCATCAGCAAGAAAACGACAAACAATAAATGCTGAAGGTGTTGTGGAGAAATGCATACCCTCAACTTCAAGTGGGACGTAACTTGCAAAGGGCCACGAATGAGAGCAGAAAGGAGGCGCCTTAAAAAGGTAAACATTGAGCTACCATATGATCCAGCAGGCCCACTCCCCGACCTATAATCTAAGAAGAGAGAATTGGAAAGACACAGGCAGGCAAATCTGCATTGCACAGTCTTACAATAGCCAAGATATGGAAGTAACCAAAAACTCCACCAACAGATGGGTGGACAAAGAAGAACTCCTCCATGTACAGATGGAATATTCGCTAGTGAAAAAAAATGAAACAATGCCATTAGCAGCACCATAGATGTGTCTAGACATAATCACGCAACCTGTAGTAAGTGAGAAAGCAAAAGACACATATCCTATCATATCACTTTTAGGAGTTACTTAAAAATTGATACCAATGAAGATATTTCCACAGAGAAAGGCAATCACAGATTCATTAAAAAAACTTACGGTCCACCAAATAGAAAGGGATGAGGATTGGATACATTACCATATTGGGGTTAACAGAGATATACAAACCATGTGAAATATATAACCACCAAAGACGTACGGAAGACCAGGAGAAGACTACTCAACATTGTGTCATAACCTACATGGGAAAAGGATGCGAGGAAGAATAGATACACGTATATGTGTGAAAGAACCACATCTTGCACACCTAGAACAAACAAACCATTGTAATCAAATTTGCTGGGATCAAAAATAAAAAAGTAAATTCCAAATATGAACAAGAAGTAATGAGACATAAACTTAAAGGGCTTTTTTCCTGGCACATTCCATTCGAATTTACAACCTAGAACACCACTTCCATTAAGGCTCTGTTTCCCCAGTTACCAAATTTGGTAAAGGAGAAATGCTGCCACCTTGTGGCCGTTTCCGGCAAGAGCAGCTTTAAACTCACAGCTAATGGTCACTTAACATTCACAAGGACTCAGGGCTGTAAAGGACACCTGCCCTAAAAAATTCTGCTGAAGTAGGGAATGGACAAAAAAATTCAAAACAGGCAAATGTTTCAAAAAGAGAGTATGAAGAGTTAAGTTTTACTCACGCTCTTTTAAAAAAAAAAAGGAAAATGGATAAAAGCTCAATCTCAGGGAGTGGTAGCCCCATGCAATCTAATCTACAAAAAGTTTCAACTTACACCAGTCGACTGACCATCAGCAAAAAGTCTACAAACAATAAATGCTGAAGGGGTTTTAAAGAACTGTGTCCCCTCTACCTGCTGGTGAGAGGTAAAGGGGTAACAGCCAATAATGAGAACAGAAAGGAGCTGTGTTTAAAAGTAAAAATGGAGGTACCATTCAATCCAGCAGGCGCACCAATGGACCTCTCACCTGAGAAGACAAGAATCGAGAAGACGCAGGCCGCAAAAGCTGCAGTGCAGCCTTATTCACAATAGCCAAGACAGTGAAGCAATCAAAATATCCAACAAGAGGTGAACGGATAAAGAAGAAGTGGTCCATGTACACAATGGAATATTAGCCATGGAAAACAATGAACCATTGCTCTCTGAGGCACCACAAATGAGTCTGGAGATAATCACGAAACATGAGGTAAGTCGGAAAGTAAAAGACCTATATTCTATGATATCACTTATAGGCGTTATCTAATAACTGACACAAATGAACATATTTCCACAGAGAAAGACACTCACAGACTTAGAAAACAAACTATGCTCATCTCAAAGGAAAGGTGGGGGGAATGGATAAATTAAGATTAGTGTTACTATATGTATACAAACACAGGTTATATACGTATCTCAAAAAGACCGACCATATAGCAAGGGAGGTCTGCGGAACCCTCTGTAATATTTTACATGGGAAGAGGGTCTGTACTTGAATAGACATATAAAATGTCCAAATGAACCAGATTGCGTACACCTAGGACAAACAATATTCTAAGCTTTACCCCAATTAAAACACTTTTAAAAACCAGGAAGAAATAATGAGACATAAACTTATGGGGGTTTCTCCATGCACAGTCCAATGTAATTTACAACCTAGGAACACGACTTCCAGAAAGGCTCTGCTGCCCTAGTACCCAGATTTGGGAATGGAGAAATGCTGCCTCCTTGAGGCCATTTCCCACAACAGCAGCTTTAAACCCATTGCTAAAGGTCACTACATATTCACCAAACTTGCACTTCGGGAAATGACACCTGATCTCTAAAACAACTCTGGCGTGGAAAATAGACCAAAAAATTCAAAAGAGGGCAACCTTCCAAGAAGACAATTTCAAGAGTTATATTGTACTCCCAATTGTTTCCTTTTTTTAACAGAAAAGAAAACGGCGGAGAAAAATGATGAGTTTTACGAATTTTCAAAGATATGCAATCCCAAATTACAAAACCCTATCAGCTCACAGCAGCCAGTAGGGCCATTAGCAGAAAGGCTGCAAACAATAAATGCTAAATCGATTGTGGAGAAATGCATACCCTCGATTCTAAGGGGGACGTGGTAAGAGCCACTAATGAAAACACAAAGAAGGTGCTTTGAAAAGGGAAACACGGTGCTACCAGTCAATCAATCACACCCACTGCTGGGCCTATCACCTGAGAAAATGAGAATCCAAAAGTCACAGGCTGGCAATCCTGCACTCCAACAATATTTACCATAGCCAACACTTGGAAGCAATGAAAATCTCCATCAACCGAGGAATGAACAAAGTAGAAGTGGTCCACGTACTCAGTGGAAAATTACTCCAATAAAAAATAAAAATTAAATTTAAAAATCCAACCAAAGTAAGGAGACATCAGCTTGTGTGGGTTTGTCCGGGCACACTCCACTCTCATTTATAACCGAGAAACACCACAGGCCGCAAGGGCTTTTCCCTAGTTACCAGGGTGGGGAACATAGAAAGGCTGCCGCCCTCTGGCAGTTAGCTGCAAAAGCAGCTTTAAAGCCTGTGCTAATGGTCATTTCATAGGAACAAGTACTGCAGAACTGTAAATGAAACCTGCCCTCAAAATGTCTTGAGGGAGGTAATGGCCAAAACATTTCAAAATGGGACACATACTTTAAGAGAACACTTTGAAGAACTAAGGGGTAATCACAGCTTGAAAAATAAAAAGGACATGCCTTAAAGGTCAATTTCAACGGATTATGAGGCACATGCGAATTCAACCACAAAGAGGTATCACCTCACACTTGTCAGAATAACCATCAGCAAGAAAACGACAAACAATAAATGCTGAAGGTGTTGTGGAGAAATGCATACCCTCAACTTCAAGTGGGACGTAACTTGCAAAGGGCCACGAATGAGAGCAGAATGGAGGTGCCTTAAATAGGTAAACACTGAGCTACCATATGATCCAGTAGGCCCACTCCCCGACCTATAATCTAAGAAGAGAGAATTGGAAAGACACAGGCAGGCAAATCTGCATTGCACACTCATACAATACCCAAGATATGGAAGTAACCAAAAACTCCACCAACAGATGGGTGGACAAAGAAGAACTCCTCCATGTACAGATGGAATATTCGCTAGTGAAAAAAATGAAACAATGCCATTAGCAGCACCATAGATGTGTCTAGACATAATCACGCAACCTGTAGTAAGTGAGAAAGCAAAAGACACATATCCTATCATATCACTTTTAGGAGTTACTTAAAAATTGATACCAATGAAGATATTTCCACAGAGAAAGGCAATCACAGATTCATTAAAAAAACTTACGGTTCACCAAATAGAAAGGGATGAGGATTGGATACATTACCATATTGGGGTTAACAGAGATATACAAACCATGTGAAATATATAACCACCAAAGACGTACGGAAGACCAGGAGAAGACTACTCCACATTGTGTCATAACCTACATGGGAAAAGGATGCGAGGAAGAATAGATACACGTATATGTGTGAAAGAACCACATCTTGCACACCTAGAACAAACAAACCATTGTAATCAAATTTGCTGGGATCAAAGCTAAAAAGTAAATTACAAATATGAACAAGAAGTAATGAGACATAAACTTAAAGGGCTTTTCTCCTGGCACATTCCATTTGAATTTACAACCTAGAACACCACTTCCATTAAGACTCTGTTTCCCCAGTTACCAAATTTGGTAAAGGAGAAATGCTGCCACCTTGTGGCCGTTTCCTGCAAGAGCAGCTTTAAACTCACAGCTAATGGTCACTTAACATTCACAAGGACTCACGGCTGTAAAGGATACCTGCCCTAAAAAATTGTGCTGAAGTAGGGAATGGACAAAAAAATTCAAAACAGGGAAATGTTTCAAGAAGAGTATGAAGAGTTAAGTTTTACTCACGCTCGTTCAAAAAACAAGGAAAATGGATAAAAGCTCAACCTCAGGGAGTGTTAGACCCATGCAATCTAATCTACAAAAACTTTCAACTTACACCAGTCGACTGACCATCAGCAAAAAGTCTACAAACAATAAATGCTGAAGGGGTTTTAAAGAACTGTGTCCCCTCTACCTGCTGGTGAGACGTAAAGGGGTAACAGCCAATAATGAGAACAGCAAGGAGCTGTGTTTAAAAGTAAAAACGGAGGTACCATTCAATCCAGCAGGCGCACCAATGGACCTCTCACCTGAGAAGACAAGAATCGAGAAGACACAGGCCGCAAAAGCTGCAGTGCAGCCTTATTCACAATAGCCAAGACAGTGAAGCAATCAAAATATCCAACAAGAGGTGAATGGATAAAGAAGAAGTGGTCCATGTACACAATGGAATATTAGCCATGGAAAACAATGAACCATTGCTCTCTGAGGCACCACAAATTTGTCTGGAGATAATCATGAAACATGAGGTAAGTCGGAAAGTAAAAGACCTATATTCTATGATATCACTTATAGGCGTTATCTAATAACTGACACAAATGAACATATTTCCACAGAGAAAGACACTCACAGACTTAGAAACCAAACTATGCTCATCTCAGAGGAAAGGTGGGGGGAATGGATAAATTAAGATTAGTGTTACTATATGTATACAAACACATATTATATACATATCTCAAAAAGACCGACCATATAGCAAGGGAGGTCTGCGGAACCCACTGTAACATTTTACGTGGGAAGAGGATCTTTACGTGAATAGACATTTTTAATGTACAAATGAACCAGATTGTGTACACCTAGGAGAAACAATATTCTAAGCTTTACCCCAATTAAAACACTTTTAAAAACCAAGAAGAAATAATGAGACATAAACTTATGGGGGTTTCTCCATGCACAGTCCAATGTAATTTACAACCTAGGAACACGACTTCCAGAAAGGCTCTGCTGCCCTAGTACTCAGATTTGGGAAAGGAGAAATGCTGCCTCCTTGAGGCCACTTCCCACAACAGCAGCTTTAAACCCATTGCTAAAGGTCCCTAAATATTCACCAAACTTGCACTTCGGGAAATGACACCTGATCTCTAAAACAACTCTGGCGTGGAAAATAGACCAAAAAATTCAAAAGAGGGCAACCTTCCAAGAAGACAATTTCAAGAGTTATATTGTACTCCCAATTGTTTCCTTTTTTTAACAGAAAAGAAAACGGCGGAGAAAAATGATGAGTTTTACGAATTTTCAAAGACATGCAATCCCAAATTACAAAACCCTATCAGCTCACAGCAGCCAGTAGGGCCATTAGCAGAAAGGCTGCAAACAATAAATGCTAAATCGATTGTGGAGAAATGCGTACCCTCGATTCTAAGGGGGACGTGGTAAGAGCCACTAATGAAAACACAAAGAAGGTGCTTTGAAAAGGGAAACACGGTGCTACCAGTCAATCAATCACACCCACTGCTGGGCCTATCCCCTGAGAAAATGAGAATCCAAAAGTCACAGGCTGGCAATCCTGCACTCCAACAATATTTACCATAGCCAACACTTGGAAGCAATGAAAATGTCCATCAACCGAGGAATGCACAAAGTAGAAGTGGTCCACGTACTCAGTGGAAAATTACTCCAATAAAAAATAAAAATTAAATTTAAAAATCCAACCAAAGTAAGGAGACATCAGCTTGTGTGGGTTTGTCCGGGCACACTCCACTCTAATTTATAACCGAGAAACACCACAGGCCGCAAGGGCTTTTCCCTAGTTACCAGGGTGGGGAACATAGAAAGGCTGCCGCCCTCTGGCAGTTAGCTGCAAAAGCAGCTTTAAAGCCTGTGCTAATGGTCATTTCATAGGAACAAGTACTGCAGAATTGTAAATGAAACCTGCCCTCAAAATGTCTTGAGGGAGGTAATGGCCAAAACATTTCAAAATGGGACACATACTTTAAGAGAACACTTTGAAGAACTAAGGGGTAATCACAGCTTGAAAAATAAAAAGGACATGCCTTAAAGGTCAATTTCAACGGATTATGAGGCACATGCGAATTCAACCACAAAGAGGTATCACCTCACACTTGTCAGAATAACCATCAGCAAGAAAACGACAAACAATAAATGCTGAAGGTGTTGTGGAGAAATGCATACCCTCAACTTCAAGTGGGACGTAACTTGCAAAGGGCCACGAATGAGAGCAGAATGGAGGTGCCTTAAATAGGTAAACACTGAGCTACCATATGATCCAGTAGGCCCACTCCCCGACCTATAATCTAAGAAGAGAGAATTGGAAAGACACAGGCAGGCAAATCTGCATTGCACACTCATACAATAGCCAAGATATGGAAGTAACCAAAAACTCCACCAACAGATGGGTGGACAAAGAAGAACTCCTCCATGTACAGATGGAATATTCGCTAGTGAAAAAAATGAAACAATGCCATTAGCAGCACCATAGATGTGTCTAGACATAATCACGCAACCTGTAGTAAGTGAGAAAGCAAAAGACACATATCCTATCATATCACTTTTAGGAGTTACTTAAAAATTGATACCAATGAAGATATTTCCACAGAGAAAGGCAATCACAGATTCATTAAAAAAACTTACGGTCCACCAAATAGAAAGGGATGAGGATTGGATACATTACCATATTGGGGTTAACAGAGATATACAAACCATGTGAAATATATAACCACCAAAGACGTACGGAAGACCAGGAGAAGACTACTCAACATTGTGTCATAACCTACATGGGAAAAGGATGCGAGGAAGAATAGATACACGTATATGTGTGAAAGAACCACATCTTGCACACCTAGAACAAACAAACCATTGTAATCAAATTTGCTGGGATCAAAGCTAAAAAGTAAATTACAAATATGAACAAGAAGTAATGAGACATAAACTTAAAGGGCTTTTCTCCTGGCACATTCCATTCGAATTTACAACCTAGAACACCACTTCCATTAAGGCTCTGTTTCCCCAGTTACCAAATTTGGTAACGGAGAAATGCTGCCACCTTGTGGCCGTTTCCGGCAAGAGCAGCTTTAAACTCACAGCTAATGGTCACTTAACATTCACAAGGACTCAGGGCTGTAAAGGACACCTGCCCTAAAAAATTCTGCTGAAGTAGGGAATGGACAAAAAAATTCAAAACAGGCAAATGTTTCAAAAAGAGAGTATGAAGAGTTAAGTTTTACTCACGCTCTTTTAAAAAAAAAAGGAAAATGGATAAAAGCTCAATCTCAGGGAGTGGTAGCCCCATGCAATCTAATCTACAAAAAGTTTCAACTTACACCAGTCGACTGACCATCAGCAAAAAGTCTACAAACAATAAATGCTGAAGGGGTTTTAAAGAACTGTGTCCCCTCTACCTGCTGGTGAGAGGTAAAGGGGTAACAGCCAATAATGAGAACAGAAAGGAGCTGTGTTTAAAAGTAAAAATGGAGGTACCATTCAATCCAGCAGGCGCACCAATGGACCTCTCACCTGAGAAGACAAGAATCGAGAAGACGCAGGCCGCAAAAGCTGCAGTGCAGCCTTATTCACAATAGCCAAGACAGTGAAGCAATCAAAATATCCAACAAGAGGTGAACGGATAAAGAAGAAGTGGTCCATGTACACAATGGAATATTAGCCATGGAAAACAATGAACCATTGCTCTCTGAGGCACCACAAATGAGTCTGGAGATAATCACGAAACATGAGGTAAGTCGGAAAGTAAAAGACCTATATTCTATGATATCACTTATAGGCGTTATCTAATAACTGACACAAATGAACATATTTCCACAGAGAAAGACACTCACAGACTTAGAAAACAAACTATGCTCATCTCAAAGGAAAGGTGGGGGGAATGGATAAATTAAGATTAGTGTTACTATATGTATACAAACACAGGTTATATACGTATCTCAAAAAGACCGACCATATAGCAAGGGAGGTCTGCGGAACCCTCTGTAATATTTTACATGGGAAGACGGTCTGTACTTGAATAGACATATAAAATGTCCAAATGAACCAGATTGCGTACACCTAGGACAAACAATATTCTAAGCTTTACCCCAATTAAAACACTTTTAAAAACCAGGAAGAAATAATGAGACATAAACTTATGGGGGTTTCTCCATGCACAGTCCAATGTAATTTACAACCTAGGAACACGACTTCCAGAAAGGCTCTGCTGCCCTAGTACCCAGATTTGGGAATGGAGAAATGCTGCCTCCTTGAGGCCATTTCCCACAACAGCAGCTTTAAACCCATTGCTAAAGGTCACTACATATTCACCAAACTTGCACTTCGGGAAATGACACCTGATCTCTAAAACAACTCTGGCGTGGAAAATAGACCAAAAAATTCAAAAGAGGGCAACCTTCCAAGAAGACAATTTCAAGAGTTATATTGTACTCCCAATTGTTTCCTTTTTTTAACAGAAAAGAAAACGGCGGAGAAAAATGATGAGTTTTACGAATTTTCAAAGACATGCAATCCCAAATTACAAAACCCTATCAGCTCACAGCAGCCAGTAGGGCCATTAGCAGAAAGGCTGCAAACAATAAATGCTAAATCGATTGTGGAGAAATGCGTACCCTCGATTCTAAGGGGGACGTGGTAAGAGCCACTAATGAAAACACAAAGAAGGTGCTTTGAAAAGGGAAACACGGTGCTACCAGTCAATCAATCACACCCACTGCTGGGCCTATCCCCTGAGAAAATGAGAATCCAAAAGTCACAGGCTGGCAATCCTGCACTCCAACAATATTTACCATAGCCAACACTTGGAAGCAATGAAAATGTCCATCAACCGAGGAATGCACAAAGTAGAAGTGGTCCACGTACTCAGTGGAAAATTACTCCAATAAAAAATAAAAATTAAATTTAAAAATCCAACCAAAGTAAGGAGACATCAGCTTGTGTGGGTTTGTCCGGGCACACTCCACTCTAATTTATAACCGAGAAACACCACAGGCCGCAAGGGCTTTTCCCTAGTTACCAGGGTGGGGAACATAGAAAGGCTGCCGCCCTCTGGCAGTTAGCTGCAAAAGCAGCTTTAAAGCCTGTGCTAATGGTCATTTCATAGGAACAAGTACTGCAGAATTGTAAATGAAACCTGCCCTCAAAATGTCTTGAGGGAGGTAATGGCCAAAACATTTCAAAATGGGACACATACTTTAAGAAAACACTTTGAAGAACTAAGGGGTAATCACAGCTTGAAAAATAAAAAGGACATGCCTTAAAGGTCAATTTCAACGGATTATGAGGCACATGCGAATTCAACCACAAAGAGGTATCACCTCACACTTGTCAGAATAACCATCAGCAAGAAAACGACAAACAATAAATGCTGAAGGTGTTGTGGAGAAATGCATACCCTCAACTTCAAGTGGGACGTAACTTGCAAAGGGCCACGAATGAGAGCAGAATGGAGGTGCCTTAAATAGGTAAACACTGAGCTACCATATGATCCAGTAGGCCCACTCCCCGACCTATAATCTAAGAAGAGAGAATTGGAAAGACACAGGCAGGCAAATCTGCATTGCACACTCATACAATACCCAAGATATGGAAGTAACCAAAAACTCCACCAACAGATGGGTGGACAAAGAAGAACTCCTCCATGTACAGATGGAATATTCGCTAGTGAAAAAAATGAAACAATGCCATTAGCAGCACCATAGATGTGTCTAGACATAATCACGCAACCTGTAGTAAGTGAGAAAGCAAAAGACACATATCCTATCATATCACTTTTAGGAGTTACTTAAAAATTGATACCAATGAAGATATTTCCACAGAGAAAGGCAATCACAGATTCATTAAAAAAACTTACGGTCCACCAAATAGAAAGGGATGAGGATTGGATACATTACCATATTGGGGTTAACAGAGATATACAAACCATGTGAAATATATAACCACCAAAGACGTACGGAAGACCAGGAGAAGACTACTCAACATTGTGTCATAACCTACATGGGAAAAGGATGCGAGGAAGAATAGATACACGTATATGTGTGAAAGAACCACATCTTGCACACCTAGAACAAACAAACCATTGTAATCAAATTTGCTGGGATCAAAGCTAAAAAGTAAATTACAAATATGAACAAGAAGTAATGAGACATAAACTTAAAGGGCTTTTCTCCTGGCACATTCCATTTGAATTTACAACCTAGAACACCACTTCCATTAAGGCTCTGTTTCCCCAGTTACCAAATTTGGTAACGGAGAAATGCTGCCACCTTGTGGCCGTTTCCTGCAAGAGCAGCTTTAAACTCACAGCTAATGGTCACTTAACATTCACAAGGACTCACGGCTGTAAAGGATACCTGCCCTAAAAAATTGTGCTGAAGTAGGGAATGGACAAAAAAATTCAAAACAGGGAAATGTTTCAAGAAGAGTATGAAGAGTTAAGTTTTACTCACGCTCGTTCAAAAAACAAGGAAAATGGATAAAAGCTCAACCTCAGGGAGTGTTAGACCCATGCAATCTAATCTACAAAAACTTTCAACTTACACCAGTCGACTGACCATCAGCAAAAAGTCTACAAACAATAAATGCTGAAGGGGTTTTAAAGAACTGTGTCCCCTCTACCTGCTGGTGAGACGTAAAGGGGTAACAGCCAATAATGAGAACAGCAAGGAGCTGTGTTTAAAAGTAAAAACGGAGGTACCATTCAATCCAGCAGGCGCACCAATGGACCTCTCACCTGAGAAGACAAGAATCGAGAAGACACAGGCCGCAAAAGCTGCAGTGCAGCCTTATTCACAATAGCCAAGACAGTGAAGCAATCAAAATATCC